>NC_073693.1:273107345-273189849 GCF_029784155.1 Uranotaenia lowii | reverse complement strand
TTAGCCTCTGTAGCTCCGCAGCGCAGTCAGGAGGACAGGTTTCGGTTCTTTGGATTTGGGTCTTGTTTTCATTCATGCCACCACAATTTCCACTGACAAGTTACATCGACTACTTGCAGCAGCTGGCACAACTTGCAACCGAAAAATCTCAAACGTGGTACAAACAAAACAGGAAAGGAAAAATGCGTTCAACCAGGCTCAGAAGTCGAAGAACCAGAACAAGATTGATCTGCCGAGCTGTCAGCCGATTTAATTAGGCGGATTAGTGGTGTGCATTCCTGGTGTCGGTCTCGCTGTTTCACTTCATCTGTCTCTCCTGCTTGAAGTGACGTGGGAGATTGACTTCATTGTCACTAATTTAGTGGCAGCATTTGTAACTATTATTGGGATGAATATCAAAATAACAGCAACATACGGGAATGTGTTTCTGGGTTTTCGATATGATTAATTTCTGTGTTAATTTGTTTTCTTTAGCCAATGCTTCAGCGGCAAGTTTTGTACTTAGGTAGGCGGTATATAAATAATATAAAGGGCTTCTATTTTCCTGATTGAATATATTTTATTGACAAGGTGTCAAAAAAAATTTTACGTGTTCACGATGGGCTTGAAATAATTTTTTTGTTTTCATTTGAGAGGTTTTCAGGCGCAGGCTGGTTCTCCTCTGTTGGGCTTGAAATAGTGAGTAGTGACTCCGAAAACTACAACTTGACAAAACTTGGACGGTAGCCTCAAAATTCTTATCTTCTTTAGTTTTGAGTCTCACTGCATGTATCATTTGAATTTGATTCCAGAGGATGGCATTAGAAAAATATAAACCTTATTTGTATTGGTTTCAGAAAATTTGTTTAGTTGATTTAATATCTAAATATATAAAAAGGCATTTCTGTCTGTCTGTCTGTCTGTCTGTCGGTCAGCCTGTCTCTTCCCTATAGACTCAAAAACCGATTTACGTGAAAATTAGCAGGTGGGGTATTATAGGCCGGGAAAGGTTCCTATTATGATTTGAGACCCCTCCTTTAACAGGAAGGATGCCCCCTTTGGGATCTCCCAAGCAAAAGACTAATGTTTGCGTAACTTGAGAGCCAATCAAGCAAATGGAACCCAACTGGGCATGGGAGAATATTTGGTTACGAAAAACATTTATATCTCGCGTGAGCTTTCATTAGGTCGTATGAAACATCTTAAGAATTCACAGAAAACTGCTGCAAAACTTATCAAAACAACTTGAAAATTTGTATCTCACATATAGAATATGTTGTCCAGGCTATAATGATTCTAAATGGAAAGAAATTGCGACTAGTTTTTGTCAGTTTTTGTAATTTTTCGTAATAAAACTGTTTGTTTACATTTTGTTTCATACGATGTAATGAAAGCTCACGCGAGATATGATTATTTGAGACCACTCCCTCTTTCCAGTAGGGATAATAAAAGGAGGAAGGGGGCCTCTTTTAAATTTGTTTACACAAATCAAGAGCTAACTAAGCAAATGGAATCAAAATTGGCATGGGAGGGTATTTGGGAACGATATATGTTCTAATGATTATTTGAGACCACTTCTTTTTTCCTTCGGGGAGAAAGAAAAGGGGGAGGGGAGTTTTATAAAGTTTGTCTGCATAACTTAAGAACTACAACAGCAATTGGAACCAAATTTGGCATTTTAATGTTTTTGGGTACGAGAAATGCTTCTACGAATATTTGGTATCTATCACTCCTTCAAAGAGGTGGATAAAAAGAGGGAAAGGGGAGGGGGTCTTTCTTGCAATTTTCAGTATAATTGGAGAGCTGATCGAGCAAATGAAACCAAATTTGGCATGTGAGGGTATTTGACTACGAAGAATATTTTTATGAATATTATGTTTAGTTCCCTTCGTTCAATGGGGAGATAGGAAAAATGGGTGGTTCCAAATTTGGCATGGGATGGATTTTCAATAAGAGAAATATTTCTTAGTGAAACAATTCCTTTCTTGCTGTGAGAGGATAGGATTGGAAATATATGAAGGGAAAAGGAGGGCTAGCATAGCATTTTACAAAATCCGAGAAATTAATCCTTGAAATCGGAAAAATTTAACATGGAAAATCATTTTGGTATGGTTCTTTGATTATTTGACACACCATACTCCTTCCAGTGATAAGATACATGGGAAGAGGGAAGTGGGCCCAATTAAATTTTGTTAGCATAAGTTCTCAATTTATGCTAACGAAGCCAACAAATGGAATCAACTATTAGATGAAAAGGTATTTGGTTACGAAATATGTTTTTTCGATTGTTATAGACCCTTACGCCGTTCAGTGTAGAGTAGTTAGGAACTTTTGTTGTAAAGCTTAAATACTTTGTAGCCGCCGACCGTGGCCTAGAGGAGAGCGTTCAAGTCTTCTAAGCCAGAGGTCATTCGATCGAGTCTCGGTCACGGCATACATAGTACTCTTTTTGTGAGCTGGTGGTGTTATCATTAGTACGATGCTAGCCATTAAACCCTTGAAAGATGTACGCTGTAGTCTTAAGTAGAATTAAGATCTCTTCATAGAAACATGAAGTTTCACTGAGATCCTATATGTGTGTGTTCGTTTTTTCTACCAATGGAACTATATTTGATATGAGAGGATTTTTGGGTACGAATAAATGAGTTTAATTATTGAAGACAGCGATTTGCTTTCCGCAGGGGGAATGGGAAGGACAGGGATGCTCTTTTACCAGTTATTCTTTGGCATAAATCGAGAACGTATCAAGCAAAAGAGATCATATTGTATAAGTAAGGTTGTTAGCTTACAAATAATTTGACACCCTCCTTTTTCAGGGCGAAATCGGGCAGAAAGAGGCAAGTTTTTTCATTATTAATTTTACATAGCTTTAAAACTAGTTTCCAACAAGTGTAGCGAAATATGGCATGTGACGTTTTTAAGATATTTTAAATATTTTTACGGTATAGCTCGTGAGTCGCGCTAACAAAGGAAGGGGGAAATGGTGAGGAATTTATATCATATTTTAAATTCAAAGATAAAAATAAAAGAGCAATCAGTTTTTAGAAACGCTCACATCCTTTTTTCTTAATAGATATTCAGAAAAAGTAAAAAACCTTGAAACTATTTTTTTTCTAAATAAAACACTTTTATTTGGTAATCTTCCTGTTATTTTGATAATATAAGCATAAGCAAGCATAATCTTCCTGTTATTTTGATAAAACTTAACAGAAAAGTTTTCCCCATGCTTGATTGCCTCATTTTCAACAATATTTTTTATCAAAATTTGAAAAAAGAACCTAGATTTGACTGAAAATGAATGTTTGGCCTAAATTAACGATAAAAGTTAATTTATTCATTAATGAATTATAAAAAAACACTAATTTTTTATTTTATAAAAAAACAAAATGTAAATTTTAGATGGTTTTTGGGGTCCTGTATAGAAGTAGTTTTTTTTATGTATTGGGCAAAAAGTTGCGATTATCAGAGATTTTGGTGTTATATGTAGGTGTACCTTGATATAATTTAAAAAAAATCGTTCGTCTGTGTTATTGAAAGCTGAAATTTTAATGATAAATCTCGCCTCGAAATTAATGTATAGTATCTTTTGAACGTTTGATTTACATTAAAAGAACTTCAAAATGGGCTTTTGATAAAAATGAATCAACTACCTAGCATTTTCATTTTAAAGCAGTTTTTTAGATGGTTCAAAATGTAGCAATTTTGTTGAAAACTTCAACATTGTAGAAGCTTACTCAAAAAAGTTAGAAAGGTTCGAAATAATTAAAAATATCGCCTCGAGGAAGAATGACCCTAACGGGTTGAAATCCTATCAAGAAATAAAAAAAAATCTTTTGTTGGAAAATTTCAATTTTTTTTACTATATTATTTCAGACAGAGCTTATATTTGCAAAGTATGTTCGAAAGAGCTTTGAATAATTTAAAATGAAAAAGTTCTGAAGAACAAACTAAATAAAAGTACTTATACTGAAATAAGATATACTGAAAAAGCTTAGAGAAGATACCTCTTTTCACACAACTGTAGCATTCTAGTTCAGGTGAGTTTGGTTCAGTTTTATAATTTATCTAAGTTGAAATCACAAAATTTGCTTAATTCTAATGCAACCAAAAAATTAACCAAACTCACCCGAATACGATAGATAGATACAGTTGTTTGAAGTCTGTAATTTTTTCTCAGCTTTTTCTAGATAATTTTAATTTAGTCTAAGTATTTTTATTAAGTGTGTTTTACAAAACTGTTTCACTTAAAATTACACAAAACTATTTCGAAGTGATTGTGATTATTTTGGGTGTGTGTATATACATATTTTTCAACTTTTTCTCGAGAATCTTTTTAAAACCATCCCAGTCTACGAAATTTGATAGCTCTTAAATCCGCTTTGTATTTGCAAATGTTCTTCAGTGTTGTATCACAATTTTGTGCTGATTTGAAGTTGATTTACCTTTTGTACCCTTTGTTGAGCTTGGAATTTATACAATGTAGAGGTATTGTTCGAACACATGAATATGAAGTTAGAGCAAATCAAATAGATTGAAAGCCTTCAAAAACATTATGAGCTTTGAGTATTTTTTTTTATTCATTTATTTGAAACGTATTCATTATATGTTCTCCTATGCTAATAGTTATTATCTACTATTTAACAAATCACATAGTACCTATGATTATAGCGTGAGGAAGGAAAATATATTGTCGAATGATTGAATTGTAACTTTCATCACTCAACTCAAAACTATATTCTGTCTTCAATAGGAATGATCATAGAGAATACACCTTCAAAACCGTGTTCTTGTTAACTTTATGCAGTGTAGTAATTTTATTTTAAGGCTAACAATAGATAATTTTTAATGTAAATTTTCATATTTTCTTGGAAATTTTCACATTTGACAAAACTTCTTAAATAAAAATCATTTAATCAAAATGTTTGGAGTTATTATCATTATTATTATTATTATTTTTTTTGGAAGAAGATCCTTAATCTAATTTGAAGAGTATTTAATTTGAAGTTCTTAAAGGGTGATACGGTCAAAAATTTGGTCAATATCAACTTGACGTATTTCTTTCAATTTTGCATTAAAAAAACCTGAACATTTCTCATTTTGAAGGTGTGTGTAGAATGTTGCTCCTATTTTGATTTTGGAATTCACTCTTCTGTTGTTAAAATGCCGTCCAAAGAAGAAGAGCAGCGTATCAAAATTATGCTCGCGCATCGCGAAAATCCGAGCTACTCGCACGCAAAGCTGGCAAAATCGCTAAAAGTTGCCAAATCAACCGTTACAAATGTAATTAAAGTGTTTTGGGGAATGTTTGTCGACAGCCAGGAAGTCTGGATCGGGGGGGAATCGAAAACCGGAAGCCGCTGAGACGAAAAAGAGAGTTGCCGGTAGTTTCAAGCGAAACCCTAACCTCTCTCTCCGAGATGCCGCAAATAAGCTGGGTATATCGTCTACAACCGTGCATCGAGCCAAAAAAACGAGCCGGACTATCGACTTACAAGAAGGTAGTGACTCCAAATCGCGATGATAAACAAAATACGACGGCCAAAGCGCGATCCCGAAGATGCTGACGAAGTTTGACTGCGTGGTAATGGACGACGAAACCTACGTCAAAGCCGACTACAAGCAGCTTCCGGGACAGGAGTTTTATACGGCAAAAGGAAGGGGAAAGGTAGCAGATATTATCAAGCATATGAAACTGTCAAAGTTCGCGAAGAAATATCTGGTTTGGCAAGCCATCTGTACCTGTGGCTTGAAAAGCAGCATTTTTATAGCTTCCGGGACTGTCAACCATGAAATTTACGTGAAAGAATGTTTGAATAAACGTCTGCTGCCTTTCCTTAAGAAACACGCATCTTGCCATTACGGTAAAAAACCATGGAGTGGTACGCCGCCAACAACGTGCAGGTGGTTCCCAAGGACAAGAACCCTCTCAACACGCCAGAGCTCCGCCCAATTGAGAAATACTGGGCTATTGTCAAGCGGAACCTAAAGAAGACCAAAAAAAAACTGCTAAGGACGAGCAGCAGTTCAAGGCAAACTGACTTTCTGGTCTTTCTGGGGCGAAGAAGATGGACAAGGTGGCTGTACAAAATCTGATGGCAGGGGTTAAGCGTAAGGCCCGGCAATTCGGATTTGGAAAAGCGGAAGCCTAACTGAATATTGTTCCTGAAATTTAAACTAGTTAAACTTGAAAAAGAAATTTGATTTGATTTTTTAAATAAACGAGTTCACAGATTTACACGCGTTTTCCCTTGACCAAATTTTGACCGTATCACCCTTTAGGAAAAATATTGGCGAAAACTTGAAAATTTTAATCGAGTAGGGTAAATGATCTTGAGCGGAACTAGCCGAAATCTGATCTTGAGCGGAACCATTTTCTTTTTCTAAGATATAGGGCATAATTTATCATTTATCTCGTCAAAATGTTGTAAAATCACTTTTTCAAGATTCTTTCATTTAAACTTTGCCATTTTTGCTTAAATTTATTGAATAAAATAGTATTATTTGCTGATTGAAAAAAAATACGCCTTTTCTGCTGCAATTTTCACCAATCTATGCTAACTTTGAACGTAAATTTATGAAACAATTGACGGATATAAAAAAACTTTTAATGATTAAAATGGTAGTAAAACTCATAAAAAAGCATTTTTTGGGTTTTTTTTAACAAGTTTTCCATCAAAATATAAAGAATGTTATTGAAAGTTTCGCGTGTTTTATAAAAGTAAAATATGATCTTGAGCGGAACCATCTTTGATCTTGAGCGGAAACACGTGCTTCCAAAAGTGACCGCTAGGTGCGCTGCCTTATGTTTACATTTTCGTTCACCAGCAGTTTGTTTAATTTTTTACTCGTATAGCTGTTTTGCGTATTGCCGCGATATTTTATTTGCTTACGATGTCCAAAAGATATTCCCAAACATGCCTTCAAAAGGCCCTTGAAGAAGTTACGAGCAAAAAACTCTCAATGTACCAGGCACATAAAAATTTTGATATTCCTAAGACCACTTTGAGCATGAAACTGAAAGAAAAACGTAGAGGCAAACATGGGAAGGATTCAGTGTTGTCCTTAGAATTGGAAAGCCAACTTGCCAACTGGATTTGTTTGTGTGCTGCATCTGGGTGTCCAAAAACAACTAAAGAAATCTTAGAAGCTGCTCATCAGTTAGCTTCAATGAATGGAAAAGGATTTAAAGGAGGATTGCCATCATCTGGCTGGTTACAAAAGTAAGTAAAGTGGAAAATCCAAAATATGCCTTATCATATTAAAAATATCTATGTAGCGTGAAATTTAATTCTCAATTAATTTGTATAGGTTTATGAAACGCAATCCTGGTATTTCAAAAAGCACTCCGCAACCACTCGCTAAAGCATCTGCCGGGCTGACCTACAATCAACTGAAAGGATACTTCGACTATTTGGAACATCAGTTCAGAGAAGGAGAAATGCTTGAACTCTTGCATCGACCGGAATCCTGGTGGAATGTGGATGAAACAAATTTCGTTATGAATCCTGTTCCGAAAAAGGTTTTTGCCAAAAAAGGAGCTAAGGAGTCTACAATGTAGAACGAGGTAAGAAATTTTTATATTTTTTTTAGGAATTTTAATTCCTCAGGAGGCGGTTGTCCCAAATAGGTAAGCCATAAGAAAACATTACATGTACTTATGCCGTTTCTGCGACCGGAAACTTCATTCCGCCACTGATTACGTTCAGAGATTCCTTTAACGATCTTGTCACTGTTGCCACAACCTCTGGATCAATTGGGGCAAATTTTGGGTTTAACCAAACGGAGTCAGGATGGATGAAAGGGGATGCGTTTTTCTACTATGTCACTCAACACTTGAATCCAAGGTGGATAGAACTAGGAATTCCACGCCCAATTGCCTTGGTCGTTGATGGTTACTCCGGACATCATTCTTTCAAATTATACAAATGGTGTCTTGAAAATGATGTCAAGCTAGTCGTCCTGTACCCCAACTCAACATACATACTCAAATTCTTGACGTAGCTGTTTTTGCCCCTCTCAAAGCGAAATACTCAGAGCTTTATCAGAAATGGAAAGTGCAAAACCCAGACAAAATTTTTAACGAAATCGAGTTTGTTAAACTTTTAAAGCAAACTAACGATGAAGTTATAAATAAAGAAACCATCGTTAATGGCTGGAGGTCTTCTGGGCTACAACCTTTCGATTTCAACAACGTTAAAACAGAACGTTTGGTTTTAAGCTCCGAGAACTCCAACTCACAAGAGTCCAACAATCAAACACAATTGTCTAGAATGAGAAACCAAAAAGATTCAAATGAACAGGGATTTCAGTTCAACAATATCGACGTAACATCTTTGAACCCACCTTGTCTTGCTGAAAATTCTGCTGGAGGTGAATCTGATGCTCATAATATCATAGAAAGCGACCTGGTCCATGAAAATTCTCTCGATATCGAACAGTTGTACGTGAGCTCTTTCGGTTTTGATCAAAGCGTTGAAGTTCAGTCGCCAGTTTCTTCTAACATCATCCAGGAAACTAAAAAACTGGTTTCAAACGCACGCGATGCAGTCAAGAAGCTTGGAGAGCACTTAAAGGGATCAGATCCATCAAAACTTCTAAATATTTTAATAATGGAACAACAGTTGAACATCATCGATCCAATAATATAATCAACAATGATGCACCATCAACCTCAACAGCTACAACATCTCATCGATCAGTATCAGACATTTTGACAGTATCTGAGAGTACCCCTAAGCTAGGGTTGCCATCCGTCCCGCAAAAGCGGGACATGTCCCGCTTTTTTTGTTGAATGTCCCGCCGTCCCGCTTTTTCCTCAAAATGTCCCGCTTTTTTCAAGGATAAGTTTTAAAAAATTCACAGACTAAAACTGTAAAAAATCAAACTTTATCCTCTTTCTGATAAGGTCTTTTTTCTCAAAATAAGCAACACAACACAAAAAAATCGAATGAGTCATTTTTCTCAAAATAAGCATCCATTTTTAGAGTTTACATAAGACAATACTCAAAAGCCACAGAATTACAATAAGATTCAGATAAATTAATCGTTATTGGAGCACGTTCAACCAATGAAATAGCTTTAGTATATATGATGAAAATATTGTTTAAGTTAATGATTAAAATCTTTATTTTTCGACAAAATCTAAGTTCAATTGCCTTTAACACGCCATCTTTTTCAACTTAATTAGCCAAGTATACAATGATGGAAATTCTTTTGAGTTTCAAATCTTTGAAACAAATTTAAAATATATGTGTTAATGCACAAAGGTTTTTTACACGATATTAAATTCGCCGTTTACATGTAGAGCTCCAAATAACGTGTAAATCAAGGTTGCCGAAATCACAGATAAATCTATAATTTTAAAATAATTTGGAGCAAATGTTCATCACAGAATCTTTGTCACAGAACACAGAATTTTGGAATCTGTGAATTATATTTACAGACTCCAAAAAATTTTAAAATTGCTTACGTCTTTTCAAAATTATTTTTTTACTTCGTTATTATTTTATTTTATTTTTTTTACTTCGTTATACATTTTGAATTTTTATGTATGAATCGGAAAAATGATGAGTTTAGTAATGTTCTTTGATTTTTCTCAAGTAAAATGTAAAAGAGACGCAAACTGATAAATGAAATTATTGAAAATAGAGTCACAGAAAACCATCACAGAATTTTTGGATAAAATCTTAGAACGTCAGGTTTTTTCATCGTCAATATACAGATTTTTTTGACCACCCTGATGTTAATTTGCGAGAACCGTGAAAAATAACCGTGTTTATGACAAAAACCCGTGTAGATGGAAGTGATGTAAGAAAACCAGAGCAAAATCAATCCGTGTAAGAAAAAATCTTAGGGTAATTTCTTTAAATAACCTTTGCTGATGGTATACGTATAAGTGTGGCAATATAATTAAGCTTTTTTTAAAGAGTTTTTTAAATGTCCCGCTTTTTTCTGCTGTGTCCCGCTTTTTCGTCGTGAAATGTCCCGCTTTTTTCTGAAAGTATCTGGCAAGCCTACCCTAAGCCAAAGCGTTCGAGAAAGGGCTTTAAAGTATCTTATGGAGAAAAATGAGAAATGGAGGATCAAGAACATGCGAGAGATCGTAAGCGGGATGAAGAAGCTAAAAAAGGTCACAAGAAAGAGATGTTAGAAATAAAAGCAAAACTTCAGATTGAAACAGAAAACCCGAAACCAATTGAAGGCCCTTGAAGCTGAAGATTCTAAAGAACGAAAACGAATAGCTGCTAAACGGAAGGCCGCCGATACATCGAATATTAAAAAAGACAAGCAGCTGATCCCACCTAAATAAAATACTTAATACCTTAAGGGGACCGAAAAATTAATTAATTTTTGTTTGATGCAAATGAAAGAAGCATCGTTTATTTTTAATTAAATCTTTAATAAAATGCAACAAAAAAATTGAAAGATTAGTTTTTGTTTCAAAGATATTACAATAAACTGATATTTTGCTGTCCGTGGGAATCGGTTTGGGAAATAAGTGTTTTATCAACTGAGCTAAATACCTCAAGGTGCTATGATTTGAAAATATAGATAAATTTTATCGTCATTCCCTATATGTATACTGGAAATTAAAAACTGCATTCTATAAATGAATTGCTTTTGGTGTATTACTGACTCTCCTATAACCTTCTAAAGTTGTTCGGGTTAACATGACTCGAAGCGCACATTCAAATTATCATAATCATCATTTTAGTATATTGAGAAACTGAATTTTTAAGAAAAAATACATTCGAGTTTAGGGAAGCGGTTCCTTAAAAATGAGGTACAGCTCAGTTGTCAGATTCTGTCAGCAAACATTCCATTAAAAACGCTTTTAAGTGGCTTAAAAATAATCAAGTTTTGAAAACTTCGAAACAGCTGTATCCACTAAATTTCCCTCAGTTTTTCTCTAAAAAGAGAATTATTGGACTAGAAGTTGAATGAGGAGTCTACAGTTGCCTAAAATACAGATTAGATGAAGTATAAATTGAAAAAATTGATCAATACCATGACTGAAAAAAGTGTAAATCGGCCTTTAGGAGATACCAAGAATAAAGTAAAAATTTTTCTTTCAAAAAATAATAAATAATTTTTTTTTTCACGAATTATCATAAGATTACCTTCATTTTCTCCATAGAAAGTAGTTCGATCAAACGAAAGGATTTTGAGATACACGCATTCGTAACTGTCCAATTTCTAAATGAACTAAGCAAATGGTTCCGCTCAAGATCAGAATTCTTCTTTCAGTAAAATAGCTCTAGATTTATCAAGGTTTGCTCTAAAATATTTTACAAATCACCATTCGAAAGCAAAAACCCAGGTCTATAAGCTGACCAAAAAAAATTCGTTTCGATATAACCCATATCCATACAACTTGATGAACTGTTCCGAGTTGCGACGAATTGAGCCAATTGGTTCCGCTCAAGATCATTTACCCTATTTTGTTTTCAAAACTAGATTTTTTTTCTAGACCCTCCGATCGATTTTTTTCTTGAATAGTGCGTTGGGTATGGGAAGTTTTACTTTATAATGTGTAAAATGTTCAAGGATGCCGATTTAAAAAAAAAATATTCTAAAAAGGACACCGTGAATAAATTATACAGTAAGGTTGCAAGAATTTTTAGCACTTATCCGGACCGGACAAATCCAGATTTATCTGGGTTTTTGATTTTAAAATGTTCGACTAAAAATCCAGGCAATATTCGGGAAAATTTGGTCAAAATCCAAAATAAACTTGACAAAAATCAAGATGAAAAAACTTGAAAAACAATTTTTATCTGCAAAACTAGTCAGCAGATTTTAAATCGTATTTTAGGCTTCCAAAAAACCTGCGATAATATAATATTTTTGATAAATGTTGCTCTAAATATTTCGTTTTGGCCACTTAAAAAATTCTACAACACAATATGTTTTTTGTTTGATTTGGCAAATAAAGTGAATAAAACCGGGCATAATCCGAGTTTTTTTCAATGTAAACAGAATACAAGAATTCAACGCAACATAAATCTATTCATTCACCTGTCCGTGGCGTTTTGATAAAGAAAATGTCCATAATTAAATAGTGGGTAGATAAACAATTTAAACAGACGGAGTATTGTTAAAGTGTCTAATGCTTTGTTGTCAACTAAAGCTTATATTCAGTGAACCATATATTTTGTCACATTGTGTAATTATTTGACGTTCTCAAGAAAAATTTTGCTCAAATATAACTCCAAGATTTTCAGCGAGGTTAGTAAAAAGAGTTTCTTTGCCATCAAAATAAAATTATGAGGGTGAAATACGGAAGGTTGATTTATTGATGAAAGGCGCTTTCGTTTTTTCGGGATTGATAGGAAGAAAGTTAATTTTTGGAAGGTTTTATAAAGTTAAATTGAAATGCTAAAATTACGAATAATTGTTGCTTCAGGGTTAAACACCTTCCAACTTTCCGATTTTTTTTAAATTCTTATCTCAATCACTTCATTATGCAATGCCTAACCTACGGTACTGGGAGCTTATCTCATCTTCCTAAAGACTGTCAATATGGTGTGGGCGTTTTCTCGAAATTGTTCCACATTCTATCGTACGCTGAACTTTCAATGCACAGCACACGCCAAGATTACCAAGAAGATAACGCACCAACAAACGGACGACTTCGTCATGCGCAGAACGCACTATGACTTATTACCATTCTTCAATGAGTGATAATCGTCCAGAGTCCAAAATGTTTGATGATTAAATTTAACACTAATCTACATTTAATTAGAGACAGAAAATAAGCTTAACTGATTATACATTGGGGCTGGGGCTCATTCATACAACAACCAAAACATTCTTTCACCAGATTTGACACCCTTTGATAAAACGGTTCATATCTTTCGGGCTCAATCTAGTTCAAACTGTGTCAGGTTCATTTATCAAACTCTTTGGGTACATGTTCGCAGCTTGCCCTTTTACGGACACGTTCGATTCACCCTTTCCTGGATTGCTTCAAGAGATTACCTGGAAAGCAACAAGTATTATTGATTTGTCAATTCATTTGTCTTCCAGCAGGTCCGAGCACAAATAAGTTCTCGCCTCCACGACCCTGTACTAAATCTGATACCCAGCATTCGAGTCGATTCAGTAAGTCAGGCAGGTTCCCCTCGATTATCTTTTTTTTTCCATAAATATACAGCAACAGACCCAAATCACGCACACGCACTTTATCTTCGAGTTGGAAGTGATGTAAAAATTCATCTAAAATATGTCATACAGGTTAGCCGCATCTCGGTACGGTCTCTAAGCTGAGTTGTTCCTACTCTTAGAATTCAACAGCCTCCGATCTAATACAATCCATTACAACCGAACAACATTTGACTTGCTCTGCACATACCTAGGTCTTGCAGATCCGTGGTTCAGATTTTATCTCGTTTCCCGATGTTGAAGGTGGAAAATCGAGGGCTTACAATTTTAAAACAGCGTTTGACAACCCTTTGCTCCAGATTGTTCATATTATAAGCATTTTAGGAAAAAAATATTGAAACTTTTGACATAGTTACTAATGAGGAGCTTAAAAAGAAACAGCAGAAGCTGTTTTTTTTTTATCTCAGCCTTGTCAAAAGATTAAACAGAATTTGATTAAGATACATCCTTTTTAAAAAGTTTTAATTTGGTCAAAGCTATAAAAGTATGTTTTTTCAGTGAATTGGGGTCGAAATGTGGAAAATATAACGGTGATTTATTCAAGATTGTAATGTCGATTGCTCGAATTTTAAGACTCTTGCGAGGGTCTGATTTGACAGATAAAAATCTCGTTCTCACTAATACCATCGTATTCTTTATGTAAACAATGATGTGATAAGAGTTGAAAAGGGAAGAATATTTGATTCTCACATAATATTTCATATCGTCTCGTGTTAAATATTACAACTAACAGATTTCGATAAAAACTTTTCATGCGTTACCTAACCGATTTTTTCTCTCATATTATATAAGATGTTTTTCTTGCAACAAACTTTGTTTTTAATGAAAAATCAAATGATAACGTTTAAATTTTTTCCATTTTTTTTCACCTATAGCAGTAATTTTTGGTTTTGTTAGACATGATACCTGAGATCTGAGACCTGCGAACTGGTACCTGATACTAGAGACCTAAGAAGTGATACCTGAGATCTGAGACGTGTATTTGAGACCTGAGACCTGAGGATTTAGACATAACACCTAAGACCAGAAACCTGAAACCTGAAACCTGAAACCTGAGAATAGAGACTTAAGATATGACACCAGAGACCTGAGATCTGAGACCTGAGACATGAGACCAAAGACATGGGCCATTAGGACTGAGACCTGAGACATAAAACATGAGACCTGAGACCTGAGACATGGGACCTGAGACCTGATACCTGAGACCTGCGATCTAAGACACGAGACTTGAGAAATAAAACATGAGATCTGCGATCTGAGACCTGAGACCTGATACCTGAGACTTGAGACCAGAGACCTATGACCTGAGACCTGTGACCTGAGACCTGAAACTTAAGACATGAGACATGAGACATGAGACATGAGACATGAAACTTGAGACATGAGACATGAGACATTAGACATGAGACATGAGACATGAGACATGAGACATGAGGCATGAGACATGAGACATAAGACATGAGACATGAGACATGAGACATGAGACATGAGACATGAGACATGAGACATGAGACATGAGACATGAGACATGAGACATGAGACATGAGACATGAGACATGAGACATGAGACATGAGACATGAGACATGAGACATGAGACATGAGACATGAGACATGAGACATGAGACCTGAGACATGGGACCTGAGACCTGAGACATGGGACCTGAGATATAAGACATGATACATAAGACAGTTTTCATTCCAGAAAACCGTGTAAAAAAGCCGTGTAAAAAACCGTGTAAAAACCGTGTAAAAAAACCGTGTAAAAAAACCTTGGTGTACTAAAGCTTACTAGCTGAAACCATAAAAATTAATGTTTCATGAAAATCATATTCCAGCATATGGAACGAAGATTTGAAAGGTGAATCTTTGTTGTGCATTGTGATGCATTTTATCCAAGACTGGTAACTGAATTATAAAAATATTTGTTTAAAAAAATGTGGTGATTGTTCGAAAAATATTTTTACTCCATTAGTGTTGGTATAGGAAAACAAAATCAATTTAAAGTTTGTAGGTGATATCATTATCAGGGTGGCCACAACATTTTCATTTTGAAGTTCCCGTTTTTTTCCCGGTTTTCCCGGTCAAAAATTCAAGGTTTTCCAGACTTTTATTGTACATTTTCGTCGGAATATAACAAAATTTTCAACATATCCCATTGATTTGATTGTTTCATAACACTCAAATCATTGAACACTTAGACGAACTCGATTCTATTTTAAGGTTTTCATCACATTTTCTTAAAATGGTAAAAAAAAAACATCCTAAACAAAATCGTTCTGGGTTTTTAAGTCATGTTAACAAAAAAATTAAAAATGGTGTGTTGGGACTTTTCAATCAACCATTCGTCATGTGAAATTCTATCATTTTTTTATAAGTTATAGATACCAAATGTGTTATTACAGCTCACTAAATCCACGTCTTTGAGAATATTTGAAACTGTTCTGAGGACGTTCAATCATGTAACTCTCTCGTCACAGTAAATTCAGTTAAAATGTTTTTTTCCAGAGGTTAACATCCAGCAATAAATGCATCTTCAAGTGTAATATGAATTTTTACTAAAAGTTTATTTCACTGATTCACAGAGGATTGTTTATAATTTCCCCATGTTTTTCGAAAAAACGGGGTGATTATGAATACTTGTTTTTAGGCATTGTCAACTTGTCTTTTATGTTTAAATATGTACCAATATACATTAAGATCTTGAAAATAAACCGTTATACATAACTTTATCAGTTTCTAAAAATCTGTAAATATGAGATTTTAGGACACGATTCTCTGTTCCTTTATGAATCTTAAAATTGCCCATGACCAATGAAGGGTAAATTTTGGAAATCCATTAATCCTATCTAGACGCAGTGTTTAGATTTATCTAGAAATATTTCAAACACTAAAAATTGTAACGTAGCAAGAATCTAAACAGCGTCCATTATTACCCCAAATTTATCTTGGTAATTTTAATCAGATAATTAAAAATAGAATAATCTTTGTTCCTAATAACCTCAATTGACCCTACCATTTTCCGAAATACTTATCTCCTGTTTTTAGGCAAGTTTTAAAAAGTTTTTCTTTAGTATTCAGTACAGATTTTTTATATTGAAAAGGCCAATAATTGAAAAAAAAAAAATTAAATTTTTGAATCGTTGTTTTAATTGTTCTTTATACATTTGAGTTTTCTAATAGCTAACTATTAGACACTGAAAACTGTATCGAAAAGCGATAATTATCGATACCAATTGTATAAAGAATTCAAAATCATGATATCTAAATTTATTATCGGAAATCAGTAAAAATTTGAAGCATTTATTTCGATTTTCATAGCGTAGTAAAATTGTAATTCATAATTTTGCAGTTTAAATTGATTAAAACTTAGTTAAACTTTAACTAGAATTAGTTATTAGTAATTTTTGTAGCAGCCATAAATGTTTTGAAGAAAAAAATTCTAAACCTTTACTGCATATATGGCCTCGAACTTTAAAAAAAAATATTTTAAGCATGATTCAGTTCAGTTAATAATTTAAAAATATATTAATAATTTAAAATAAAAATACACCTATCGATTTTTTGCAAAATAAAATATTTTTGCATTAAAAAAAGTTCTTAACGTTTTAATGGTTCATTCAGTAGATGGTTAGCTTTGTAACGCAGAAAAATGTGGATTTGATTTCAGTGAAAAAAGTTACAGTTAATTGTTCAACATATATTTTTGTTTTGAGTCAGTTTCTTGGGGTTAAATTATGAACAAATAACTGTTCCGGTTAATGATAAAGTTATAACCTAATTTGTAGTATTTAATTGAAAACAATCAGGGTATCAGGGAGAAAAATCTGATCAATTTTTGCTGCTGCTGCTGCTGAGTTAAGGCACACTCTAAGGATTTATGTAAAAACTAATTTGAAAAGTGTATGAATAAGGTTTTGAAAATCAAAGAGACTTAACAGTGAACATGATTTTTTTTTTTCAACTATAAACTCAGTTATAAAATGCAGATTACAATAAATAGAGCCATTGTTTTAAAAATTGATTTTGCCGTTTTGTATTCGAATCATTTGTCAGATTCTATCAGATCTAGTGATATTGGGTTTAACTATGTTTTCAGCTAAATCAATCATTGATAACTAAAGAATCGACAACCCTCTTTAAAAAAACAAAATCTGCTTTGAAATCTATTTATTATCCTTCATTTGATAAAGGATTAATATATTAACTACCATTTCTAGTTTCAAAGAAACATTACTTAAAACAAAATCCTGAAGTGTACAATAATACCATACAAAAATGCAATAGAAAAAATATAACTATTTTTGACATCATTGAAGGACATTTATGAGCATTTGATATCAAAGATTCAATTTTTATTAATAACTTTGTTGGAGCGGAATTTTTGACTTATGCATTGGAAAAAATATTTTATTTATTTTGATTAAAAAAAACCAGAATATCTCTTAATTCCCATATTTTACTATATTGTGATGAATAAACTAAAAAGACGCCTCAGTTTTCTCAGAAGTTTAAACTACTCGCGGTCTTCGATAAAGTTGATCATTGATTCAAAACCTTAGATTTGAGTATCTTAGAAAAGTTCTAAAATGTTGATGAAAAATTTTAAAAATTAACCCTTGAATTTCAAAAACAAGAGCTAGCAGAGAAAAAACAAAACTGCATATTTGGATATGTCACCCTCAATTCAGTCAAAATCAGCTCTTAAACCCTCTTCAAACGGAAAATCGTAAATTTTGTTGCCTTGTATCATCGAAAAGAAAAAAAGTAAAAATAAACAATTTTATCGCAATATTCTGTAATTTTGTTTAAATACCTACTGTATTCGGAACATTAATATGTATATTTTAAGTGAATTCCGTGCAATGTTGAATCGTTTTAACGTTTTTAAAGAATTTACTTAGTATCTTCTACCGACATTAACACGCTCTCATAAAAATGCTCGTAAAAATTCTGAACAGTGTTACTAAAATTTCATATGACGATTTTATAACAATTTTTGTCACGATCTTCGCAAATTTTCAAAGGAATCTCAACATATCCAAGCTTTAAAAAGTGTAATTTGAAATTTTCTGGATAAATTATGACCAACTACCGAAAAATGTTAATTTTCAAAGCACAACTTAAAATAATTGATTTGGACCCCGTGATGGTATTTTTTTTTTTTTTTCAAACCGTGCGTTTGATAGGAGATGGTTTCCTTTTTAAGTCAGCAAAGTGAAATTTATTATTATTTAGCTAAAACAACACCGTGCCGCGCGTAAAGATGCTTGTCTTGTGTTTAACTCTACAATTAAACATTATCACCCGAAAATTAGAATATTAGCTTCTTTTGAAGATTTCCAAATTAGAAACAAAAATTTAACTTTGATTCGTTTGTTTTTACATGATTGATGAGTTTTTTTTTTTGATGAATCATGATGTGCAATACTTGAAAAAAATTCAAGAGACTTTTTGAATTTCGCATCTTGTTCTTCGAAACTCTTTTAAACTGTGGGTTTCGGTAAAAGTTGGGATTTTATTTTTTTCAATCAGAGTTGTTAATAAATTCGAAAACTTATGATATCCCTCTTACACATTTTTTAAACTGTTCAATTCGGTCCTGGCAATTTAAATTATAATTCTGAATTTTGGGTTGAATCCCTGATCTTGGAACCAACACTGAATTTCGGTTTCCTTTTGTCAATTTTCCCGGTTTTGGGTCTCAATTCCCGGTTTTTTCCCGGTTTTCCCGGTTCGATTTTCAATTCCCGGTTTTTTCCCGGTTCTGTGGCCACCCTGATTATGAAAATCCAAAGCCAAGCCAGCCAAACAAATGAAATGGAAAGCATTGTTCAGTTTTCAATACTTTATTCTTTATCTAATTTTTCCTTTCCAATTAGAATTTCTAAGATAAAACTGTTGAAATTAGAAATGGTGGAACAGATTTTTTTTAATTTCTTTATTTGAAACGGTATATACGATTGTATCCCATTAACCCGAAAACATTTGCCCAGAATGTTTTATTCCCATAATGACAAATACCCGAAATCAAACCCCAGAATGAACCATTTCCCAGAAAAAATTCCCCAGAATGCATCATTTACCAGAATTTTTTTTTCCCAGAATGGACCATTTCCCAGATTTTTTTTCCCTAGAATGGAATATTTCCCAGAATGGCATAAATCCCAGATTTTTTCTCTAGTTTTTTTTTCTAATGAATTCTTGTAAATTTCAAATGATTCGAAATTTATTTTGTCAAAATGATTTTTTAAATGAAACTACAGGTTTGAAATTTTCCAACTAAATTTATTTTAGAATCACAATTGCGCTTTGTTTATGGTTTGGGTACTTGAATTGATTAAATGCTAACCATGGTCCTTTAAAAACCGTTTTGGTATCCGACTCCTCACGCTGCGCGTTCGAACTTGAAAGACGTTTTGTCCTTCACGCTGTTGCGTGGCGGACGGGGCTAAGGGAACACCCCTAGCTTTCACGCAGACCTAGGGAGCCCCGGCAGACCTAGACCAATGTATTAGGCCGCCGCTTCAGACGGCGGGTCGGCGGCCACCTCGGATTTGGAAGCTTCGGCGGCTTTGTGCCGGCCCTTCATCCTCGTTAGTTACGGCTTTGCCGCAAAAGAATAGTATTATGGGAGGGAATCCAATTTTTGTGGAAAAAATCTATTTGAATTTTTTTGAATTTCAGGTTGGATAAATATATTAAATTTTCTGGGAAATGAAAATTCTGGAGAAAAATTTTCTGGGAAATGGTTCATTCTGGTAATTTTTTTTTTCTGGAAAATGGTTCATTCTGGGAAAAAAAAAATCTGGTAAATGGTGCATTCTGGGAAAAAAATTCTGGGAATGTGGATTTCTTGTGTTTGAAATTCTGGTGATTTTTTATTCTGGGCAATGGTTTTCGGGAAAATGGAGTACAACCGGTTCATACCTTTAGGCTTGAAGGAGCCTAACAAATTTAGAATAGTTGAAATCAAAATTTACAAATTGTGTAGAATTCATTAAGTATGTAGGTACTGACTTAACGACACTCTTTGATTGAAATTAAATTACACAACGCCTTTTAACGCAGCAAAAAAAAAAGATATTTGATTAATAATACCAAAAACTTCAGATGCCAAATTCAGAATTTATAATAAAAGAACAAAATAAATATAACAAGGTTTAGAGGCAAGTTTAAACAAAAATCAAGAATCTATTTATACAATTTTGGGAAATAGACATGGATTTAAAAAATCACTCAGCAGCAGAGTGATGAAAAAAATTTTTGAATTGAAACTCTGAATCACAATAAAGAATAAAACTAAAGTTTTGAAATCACAAAAGATATAAAGAATTAAAAAATTACAAACACTTGAGAACAAAAATCTAGCAGAGACTTGTAAAATCTTTAAATGATAATATCGTGCACTAAGAGTTAGGTGGAAGTGTGGTAGGTTCTGAGCATCGAGAAGAAGTAGCGGGGAAGATTTTAGATGAAGTTGCTACATTCAGGGTTGCTAGCGATTTTTCGTTTTAAAATTCCAAAGTTTTTCCCGGTTTTTCCCAGGTTTTTTCCCTGTTGTAAATGATGATTTTACCGATATTTATTATACTCTTTTTTGATATAAAATCATGGTGAATAAAAAAATCAATATAAAAGGCTTCAAATTTCTAATAATTGTACCCCAAAACTTGTTAACCGGTTATAAATCATGGCAAACACTTCGGCGTCTTCTAACACGTAGTCTTTTTGTAACAAATTGACAGGTTTTCATGATTTTTTTAAACAAATCTAATGAACTGGGCATCTATTCGTGGTTATGCTCCACAATTTTAACAATTTTGCAAAAATAAATCCGGTTAAATTGATCTTGATATTATAATGCAGTACTTTTCAACAAATAAAATTTTTTAAGAATGTCTATAGAGTTCTAGAAAAAAAAGTATAATTGGTATAGAAATATGCAAACAATACATCGAAACATACTATAAAATCAACTTAAATGGGGATTTGTCTTACAAAACTTAAAATCATCAGATTGCAAGAAAATATTAAGTTATTTTCTAAATACAGTTATGTTTTATTTTGTACAAATCCAAAGACATGTTTTTGAAAAAAATATTTTTTTTAATACAAAACAATGAATAACTTAAGTAATAGTCATTTGAACTAAAGTATCATGAAAATATAGAAATCGTGAATAGGACAGGGCTGAGCTTTAATTGTTTGAGTGTAAGATATTATTTTTTATCAGGGTTAAGGCCCTAGATTTCGGAAGCTTTAAGCAACAGCTTATAAAAACTTTACACTTGCGATGTAATGCTTCGTTCCTCAGGCCAAATCAAACGGAATACACAACAACAACATTGGAAAACCACTATCTATTTATGATGAAAAACGGGTGTAACTCTTCTTAACGTCTCACGCTGCCAAATTATTTGCTTTTTGCATAAAATAATTTTATGAAATATTTATATCGAAAACTGAATTATTTGACGTCGAAACTTAAACTGGTACAGCCGAACCTGGATGTGCGAGAAACCTCTATTGTGAGAGGAAACATCAAGTCTCAAGCTTTGCAAAACCCAAAACCTCTTCAAGTGAGAGTGTAATATCTCTATAAGCTAGTGTCATTTTCCTGACTAGACCAAGTAAATTAGAAAAAATAACACTTTAGTATCATATTGAAACTAACTCAGAAAACTTCGAACTGATGTCAGTTGGATTTTTATCAAAAACGAATTGAATAGTTGCATTTCTAGATCACTTTAATACATTTGTTTGTTGCTGACCCTTTATAAAAGAGAACCTGGTTAACTTAGAAACCTCTTTAAGCGAGAAAAAACAGTTCAGTACTTTGGACTCTTACTTAAGCAGGTTCGACTGTAGTTAGTTTTGTCGATAATTATTATTATGTCGATTCCATTATTAAATTTATATCATTTGAGTTGTGCTTGTAAGTGTAGCACACTTGCGGAGAGTGAAAAAATGAGATAAATCTTATTTTTCCGCAATTAGTTTAAAAAAAACAATTCAAACTTCGTTTGTTTACTAATGAACGGAAATAAGCGTTTATGAGGTAAATATACATCGAGACTCTCAAAAATTTGGAAACAATTATAAAAATATTTTTGAAATTGCGTTAAAAATTTTCAATTATGTCAATTTTCCCGGTGAGATGCAGAAACTCCCGGTTTTTCCCGGTTTCCCGGTGACGTGATGAAATTCCAAAGTTTTTCCCGGTTTTCCCGGTTTTCCCGGTTCGCTAGCAACCCTGTACATTCGATGGTTCATCGAGTTCGCCTTTTATAGGGCTGCAGCAGCAGAAGTTAGTTCACATGTTTAGATCCCTATCGTTCGATTAAAATATCTCCATTATATCTTGCAGTATGTAGCACACTTCACAGATGTAGGAACATTATGGATTCATGGAAAAGTATAAGCGCAGGTAGGCGATTCAGTTTGTGAGAATTTCTCACATTCTCTAACATTAATATTTGACATACGAAAATTAGAAAATGAAATTTAAATCCGATATATAAAATAAAAATCCCTGGATGGATATTCAATACTTTTTCAGTTTATTTTTAGATTTTATACTGCATTTTTGACCGAAGCATTTCGGAACAAGACTGCCAACGAGACCTACATGTCAAATAACCCAAGTGTTCCGAACTTGAAAGAAACAAGCCAACAATGCCGGCGAACCAATTTGATCACCATTAACTTGCCGAAACGCACATGTTAACAACTTTGAAGTGGTAGATCAAAATATAAAAAAAATACAACGCATCCACTCGATTCGATTGGGATGAAATCCCAATAATCATCGCCCACACTCAAAAATGACTTAATCCTTGTCGTTTCGGAAGATCTTGGCACGGCGATCTTGCTTCAAGCGACATCGATCCAAAACCGGGGTCGAAATCTGACGAAACTCAACCAGCTGCAGTGCAGGATGCACTCGGTCTCGTCGTATGGATGGATTGCTTAAAATATATATTTTTTTTTAATGTTGTTCCATACTTGAAGAATATAAATTACTCCGAGGAATACAGTTTGTGAGATGTGTTCTTGTACTTTTATTTTCATTGCAACTATCGATTTCGTGCAAGGAATCCTGTTCCAGTGGTTAACCTTCCAAAGCCGTTCGCTAAAAATCCGTTTCGGGGAAATATGAACTGTAGTTTGATTTCGTTCTCCTGGCTGCAAATGTTAACCGATTTTGATGATATTATATTCATTGTCTAGGTAATTTATTCTAATTACTCAACATTTCAAAATAAAGTTGATAAGTATAACTAGATTATCAGAAACTGGTCCAGAAAGTAAAAAGTCCGAAAAATCAATTTTATTTTTAAAATACTCATAACTTCTGACAGTTTTTCTGTATTTAACTGTTTTATTAATGTTTGAAATTGTCAAGAATCCATCTATCCGACAATGTATAGATATTTTGGGGTCCAATGAAAGTGTTGACCGCTATGACATATCTTCCGGTAGAAAAAAATCTTACTTTAAAAAAACGACATCCAATTTTGGCTTTGCTTAGCTGTATTTCATTTCCCAATGAACCGATTTTCTAAACTCAAATTTTAATTTTTTGGCGTGGATTTGATCATTATTTTCATAGAACATACTTGGTCTGTCAAAATTAACAGTTCATCAGTATATTGGAATGATGATAAAGATGTTTGAAATGTGCGCTTCGGGTCATATTGACCCGAACGGCTTTGGAGGGTTAAGGCTGTGTCATTTTTTTCGATATGGCTTAAAGAGGTAATTTATAATTTTATTTTTTTAAAAGGCAATGCTTATCACGCACAGAAAAAAGCCTGTTTTCTATGTTACAACCGTATATAGAATGTTTAATTTTTAAATAAGTGCTTTAAGTAAAGTATATAGTACTAATGTGGAAATATATTTGTTTTTTTTTCCTGTTTTAAGGCATAAACTGAAAGAAAAACTATTTTTTTAAATTAATTTTCGATTAAAGCTGAAAAAAGGCATTTCACTGGCTCATAAGGCTTATCACAAGTTTTCAACTGTCGGTTGAGCTTATTTCTTTCAATAAAAATCTTCTGCAGTCTTTCGATTATTGACGTAAAATCGATTGCAGAAAGACCAGCAGGTTTCTCCCCTATTTTGAAAATTGTTCCCTCAATTTCTCGAAAACTAACGGCAACCTTTAGAGCCAACATTGTTGTTGTCCGCTATGCTCACACAAATCCCAAAGCTCCCGCTGATCGGAACGAGTCATCGAACATCGATCGGTGACGTTTGTTCTGTGTTGTTTTTTTTTTTGGTTGTTCAGATTGATTTCTCCATATCTTTATAAGCTGAAAATGACCGCATTAAGCCTACGTTAAGCGCTCTTGTGGCACATGACGGGCTACACACATAGGCTGGACTTGAGAAAACAGAGACACATTTCATAAAAAGAAAAATTATCATCGCCATGCTGGTTATGTGGTTACACTTTCGGCCAATAGATAGGTAAGTCCACTTGGTTGGTAGCGGATGATCTGCGGCCTCTGGGAATCCGAAAAGCCAGCCGCAGCCTCAGTTCAAGACGGTTGCGCATTGGCAGGGAAAGCGTGATCCCCTAATAAAATAGGGTTTTAAGATCCGTGTTTGAACACGAATTAGATCTAACCGATAGCTGACTTAAGTCGGTCTTGTCTGTTTCTTATGCATCGGCTTACTTCAATGTTAAATAGTTTGAAACAGCTCACCTTGATATCTAGCGCAGCTATTTGGCATGCTTTAGGCGGCTTCAGATGCACCAGGCAGCACGTTCAAATTTATATTGGCCATTCGGGAGGATTCCACAAACCCGGGAAAAAGGTGCATCAATCGAGCGAGGTTCATGACTTTACTGTTGCATATCTGAAGGTGATTCATTCCTTTTTGAAATCAACAAAAACAGAAAGAGAGAAAACCCGCTGAAGCCCGCAGATCAAGATCGCCTTCGTCGTGAGAGTCAAGGTTATAAACGGTTCAGCCCCCTACTTTGTCATTCCATCGATGGTATTACACGCATATTACGAAATAATTCAAATAAAAGCATTTGATGATGTCGTTCAACTTGGTGCCAAACGCGTAAAACGTGACCTGACCACAGTACCGGGGTCGCTAAGTTGCTCTTGAAAAACAGGAGAATACGTACGGAACTGGAGGTGTGAGAGGAAAAATAAGATGAGTCGCTTCGAGAATAAAATTGTGAATGCTGACGTTAAGGTAAGAATTAGCACTAGATTTGATCACTTTTCGGCTTTTTTTTGCTGATCAAAATGCCACTTACAGGGTTTGATCCTCAATCATTTTCAAGAAATCTGCCCAAATTTGAGCTCATTTGAGTACGTTTCCAGGGTGCGCTAGGAGTTTTAGTGAAAAAGTTCATTTTTCTTGAAAATTAAGCGTAGAACGTAGTATTGCTGATACTAGCACAATTGCAATGGTCTCTGGCGTTGATAGTGTCTAGAAAGTATTTACGAGTAATGAGCACCTGCATTCTGCACTTTTGCGATCTCACGACCAAAAAAAAAGGTCATCACCTATAAAGTTAGCCATCAAGACTTTTCCAGACATTTTTTTTAATCTTCCAGACTTTACTGAAAAACAGTTGGCATCTCTGCTTTGAATATCGAGGAAACTTTTATTGCGTCTCTCTGTATATTGACTGCCTCTACTCTCAGCTTCATATGCAGATATTCCGCAGTTTTCCTCCTGTTGTCGTCGCTCACTTTTCCAGAACCCTGTCATCGTTTCATGTTAGCTGTCACTGCATGCCAGCTAACATGAAATCGTAATAGAAATGATAAACATCGTAAACACGTTGGTATTGAGTGATTTTCCATCATTCGTTTACGGTAAGCTTTGCAAAGAAAAAATTGAATCGGATAGCAGTTTAGACAATTCGTAAATATGTCTCCAAAAAGTTGCGAATATGCTAATTCGACATTAACGATTTGAGCTATCTAAATGTGAACTGATTTACGATAAAAGGGCGGTACTTAAATTGACACTCGATCCTGTCTGTTCCGTTTTTCCTTCGGACGGTTCGTAAAAAGTAAAATCTCACCTATAGAGCTATAGCGTGGCCCTTAACAACTGATGAGTTGGCATCGTGGTAGGATATCGGGCAGTCAACTCGGAGGGCTGGAGTTCAAATCTAGGTCGAGGAATTTTTTTTTCGTTTTACTCAAATTTCTTAAAATCGTTTACTTTGCTTTCTGTGGGGAAATCGAATCGTTGGAATCTTGTCATTGTAGGTATATCGCCTCGACTTTTGTAGCTTTATCCTATTTTGGTAAGTTTAATACAATCTTTTCATCTGGTATTTTTGTTTCAATATTTCTGTTTTTCCTGCGATATACCTTCTTAAATGTTTGCTGTGTTAGGCCGGTTGTGGAGGCATTCGATTTGAAACTATATTTTTAATGCGTTTTTCTATAGTTTAAGAGGTTTGTCCACTATATACACGGCCGCATTCGCAAGGGATTTCGTAAACCACCAGTGTTTACTTCATTTTTAGGATTTCATTTTTGACCTTAAAGAAGGTGTAATGTTTAATTTTGTTCACGGGTTTTGATGGAGCAAAAATGTAGTGTTTTCGTAATATTTTGCTAGTTTTTTGACTGAAATGGGGATTGTACGTTAAGGAACTAGTAAAACTACCAAAATTAGCGTGGCAACGAACGTGTTAAGATTTCAATTAAAAAAGATTATAAGTACGTGCGGTGATTAAAACTAAAGTACATTTAATTTTTCAGAAAATTGTAAAATGTTCGGTAATGATGCATAGCGTTTTACGCTTTATGAATCGAATTTTGAATCTCGAATCATCTCACGTAGTACGCTAGGGGGTACCCCCCCCACCGTCCCCCCGCCATGAAGATTTAATAAAAATAAAATTTTCAGAAACAAATTTAATTTACCGGGAATTCGCTTTATCACAAAAGGTGTTTAAAAATCAGTTTTAACTAACATGTCCGAAATCGGCCCGGAATTTAATCTTCAATCAGCCTAAGATATTTCATTTTACGACTCTATATGACGTTCACGAATCTAATCAATTATACCTAGATTTCGATTTGCAATTCAGTTAACCTTTTGTATTGAAAATCAAATCTTGACACACAAAAACCCCAAACTCGTGTTGAAAATATGTATTTACTTGGAATTGGAAACCAACTATTTGAACTTCAAAAATTCATGCATAGAACACTAATTTTACACATCATAAGTTGGTAGCCATGTTACAGTGTTGAACACTCACGATAATCAACAGATTTAGCAGAATAAAAACTATAATCTAGCATCGATGATTTATAACTTATCATTTTGATTGTAAAAAAATAGTGTCATTCCAAATTTTATGCTGATATGAAATATTCCTCAAGAAACCAATCTCACCCTCAATGGTATTTTGTGTTTCTCATTCTTCTGAATCCTAAACTCTATATTCAAAATGATTTTGATAAATTACTCAAGGCCTATGGGTAAGCTTGCCAGATTGTCCGGTTTTATCCGGGTTTGCCCGGATATTTGATGCAAAATTTTAAGAAAGTCCGGTCCGGCCCGGTTGCCCGGATATCGTGAAAAAAGTCCGGATATTGCCCGGATTTTTTCACAATTTTCACAAAGAAACCAAAAAAAAATCAAAGTTTTTGAGTAAGTTTCAGCAAAATCGATAAACGATATGGAAATTTTCAACGGTTGTTTCAAATAATTTCGCTGATTTGCTTTTATAAACCTTTAAATATATAAGTGTTCCAAAAAGTTTTTGGAAGTCTGCAATTACATTAGTAAAATATTAATTTCATTTTTTTGCATTTTTTCTTTGCTTTTATATATAACTAGCTGACCCGGTGTGCTTTGCTGCACGTTCCAAAAATAAATGTAATTTGTAAAAATTTATTCAAATTTCGATTTTTGTAAGCATGTTATTAAATCAAACCTCATCATTGTTCAGAATCAACAACTTTGAAATGAGAGCTGCAGCTGTAGTTCCGAATTGCATTTCAAAGATGGTATATATTATCTACTAAAACTTGATCTCTTAACTTGTTTTTCAAGATCTGAAATTAGTACTCTGTTTTTAAAGCTTCATAATGACTTAAAAAATGTCAAAATATATGGATTTTCCACCTTTTTTCCCAAAGTGGGAAGTTACGAACTTCTATAAAAATATTTGTCACGTCTATTTTTGAGTTATGCCAAATATCCGTACGCAAAAAAACCTTCTTTTAAAATATGGTTTCTGCTTTGAGCAGCTGTTTATCTTCAACTTACATGGGAGCTCCCCCATCTTTTCAAATTTTGTCCCCCACTGCTTGAAGAAGGTAGGCTGATTTACCCGGCTCGAGTTTACATAAATTTCTAATTGAAAGAAAAATATTCGCATATTGGAATTTATTGCATATTGTAATTTATGGAGATCGAATTTTCAAAACCGATCAATAGCGTGAATCGGGACAGTTTTTTGAGTATATTCCTAATATTCTGTATTATGAGCACTTCCAGCTCCTGATAAGCTTTAGAATTTAGATGGTGTATTTTTTGGAGTTGAAAAAATAAGCTATAGAAATTTGAAAAAAGAACGATGAAAAAGATTATTAATAACCATTTTTAAACACCTTTTTCATCATTCTCGCCTTTCGGATCAGTTTGAATATCTATCCTTTTTGCGCAAAAATTATGTTAAAAAAATGTTTCGTTATATGCCAAACTCGTGGACATGAGACATTATAGCTTGAAGTTTTCCCGAACAGCACTTATCATGGTATGAAAATTATCGATATTAAACAGTGCAAATTTCTTTGGGGCAAGTGTAGATGCAAAGCTTATTATCAGATGCGTCAGAGTAATGGCTTTAAAATGGATTTAATACGTATTTCTGATTGTTTGTTTTATCAAGTTTCATTGATATATCTGCAGTATTCCTGTATTTATGTTTGTTACTTCACTTTTAACGAATGCTGTTCAAAGAAAATGACCTTTATTTACAAAGACATTTGAGAATTTTAAATATCCGTCTCAGTTTTAATATTCGGAACACCCTTTCTGGTCTTTCCTACATATTGAATCTTTTTGAAGATGAATTTCTTGCAAGTTTGAAGTTTGCTCTTACCCCACCGTTTAAGTTGACAGAAGGGAATATTGTTTTGAACACTTTAAGGGTATACTAAAAATTTCTCTTAAAATTTTTGTCTCCAGTTGTATATCAGTTCTAAAGTCTCACTTTTCAAAAGTTTTTTTTATGTTGCCATGTAACACAGAACACTTTTCATGTTAAGTACGTACTTGAATTGGTATGTAAGTAAAAAGTACGGTGTTTTTTTCAGAATTATTTAAAATAAAAAGCTTCCATTTTCATTTCTAGATTCGTTTCAGTTGTATATTTGGGCCGAAGTAACAATTTCTAGAAGAAAACATAATTTTTTATTTGTCTGTAACAGAGAAAAGTTGTACGTTTGAACATGCTTTATGCTCTAGTGTACCTTGGAAGAAAATTCTTTCGGAAAATGAATTCCCTCACTTTTGGTCAATAAAAATCAGTTTATTCCACTGATACCTTTCACTTATGCACACGTCAGTCCTATCTTATCTAATTTAAAGAAAAGGCTCTTGATCAGTTCATGTGTCGGATCGGATTTTTTGATCTTCTTTAACTATAAATGGCGCTTGATAAAACTTCAGTTAAGTACATTTTCACATGATAAACAAAATATTTCCGATCTACCTCTGTAGAAAACATCTTATTCATATTTCTGTTATCAATATGATTCAAAAATAACCTTGTAGGCGAAATGGGTTAAAAAATTGTATGTAAATTCTATATTTTTTGTATTTTTTTTTTTTCAATTGTCCGCAAAGTGTCATACCATTATATCATTAGCATCAGAACTAAATTTATATTTTTTAGACAACAAATGCTACCTGCATTAACACGAACTAAATATGGGATTATTTTTGCATATCTTTCAATTGGTTTTGATTCGATTGATAAAATACCAATCCGTGTCACATCTAGGCGTCATTTATTTCCATGTGCTGTGTACAATGAAGCAAGAAAAACCCCATCTAGGTTGCATATCGCCCCCACGTGCATAAGAAATATAGGTACTTGGTTGAGAAATTGATTTTTTCCAGCGATCAATGAACAGTAGGGGAAAGGTTTCCTAAATGGGCCTATCGGGTTAAATGACCCTACGGCTGTTTGATGAAATGGCTGACTAGACAGCTTACCTGACCAATGCATTTTGAGGGTGATGCGCTTAGAACATAAGGCAAGAAAGAATATTATGAATTTACAAACTCAAAAAAATTAAAAAAATCATACAAGGTTTTGATACATTTTGATGTAATATTTCGACTTTAAAAAATTATACGTAACGAAGCTTAAAACAAAAACTAGGATGGTTTTTGTTTCTTACTCAAATGAACTTAAGAAATTAAACATATTTCAGCTTTTGTGGAGGTTTAATAATGATAATATAGTGGAATAATAGAGGGTTTTTGTATGCCCCCATCATGTTTGTAAAATGCCTCCATCCTAAAATAACAGGTTAAATAGAATAAATAATTGATTTTTATCATTGAACCTTCAAATCTAAGCTCTGAATAACATCTTAAGAGAGAATTGAAGATCCAAAAACAGATTTGATAAAGTTTTTCTCATGGACGAATTGCCTCCATAGTATGGCAACCCTAACTTTTGTTTTATTGCATAAAATTATAATATACATAGATTTTTATAAAACTTCAGCTTTATCGTACGAAAATTTTTACTTTCTAGCAGTTTCAATGAAATTATACGGAAATATTGCCCAAAAACCAGAAATTTTGTTCAAAACATAAATAGGCGCATTTAGCCCGCACGGTTTGAGGTTCGGCATTTTAGACAACACTTTTAATAAAATCGTTTTCTTGGAAACAGAAGAAAATTTTAACATAAAAATTACTCCAATGTATAGAAAACAGATGCCTGCAGACGTGTATATAGTTTTTGTACTCATATTCGATGTGATATTTGATTAAACCAGTGTTCTGCTTAATAGGCGCATATAGCCCGCTCCTCCCCTATGTTTTGGTTACTATCCACTTGCGACGTTTGCTCGACCAGAGAGACGAAAAACAAACCCTCGAAAAAAAGAAAATCTCTAAAAATGGATGCCGTGACTTTCAATTTCAGATTTTGGCAAAAAAAATGTAAATGTTTTTATTCGATCGGCAAAATGTCAATCTGGGTCACATCTAGGCGTCATTCATAACCATGTGCTGTACAAATGAGCTAAAAATCAAGTAGAAAGAAAATAACATCAAGGCTTCATATCGCCAGCCCTTGCATTGAAAATATGCTTGGTTGAGAAATACGCGCCAAAATATTCCCACTGATCAGTATGCTATGCCATGGTTACTATCCTCTCGCGACGTTGGGTCGCAACGCCTCGACCTTGGAGACGAAAAACAAACGGCCCAATGGAAAAAAAATCTCGAGAAAATGGATGTCATGACTTTAATTTGATTCGAAAAACTATAAATTTTGTATGGGAGCCACCCCTCCCTTAAGTCGGATTGGGTTGTAACTATTATAGAAACCACCGCCGGCCCCAAAAACCCTCAGATGCCAATTTTGAAGATGATCGGTTCAGTAGTTTCCGAGTCTATAGGGAACAGACAGACAGACAAACATTCATTTTTATATATATAGATAACACCTAAATTTTGCCCGGTTTTTGGATTTGAAAAATTGAAATCCATGCCCGGATTTTGCCAGGTTTTTTTGAAAAAATGCCCGGAATTGCTAGGCCCGGATGGGAGTGGAAAAAATTCTGGCAACCTTACCTATGGGTGCAAAAAATTTAAGAGCTGATTTTGATTAAATAGGGTGCCCTGAGTCCAAATATGCAATACAGTTTTTTTTGTCTAACAGCTTTTGTTTTTAAAATAAAAGGTAAAAATCATTTAAAAAAACTTCTTGTTTGACTTTTTTGAAAAAAAATTTAAAACATAAACAAAATATAAGAACGGCTTCAAATCTGTGTTATCCTATTTCCCCAAGATTGCAAGTAATTTTGGTTTCGGCGAAAAAAGTTATAGCTGTCTTCCACTTGTTCGCTTTATTCCATTTAAATCAAATTGAATTACAGAAGTTTTGAAGCAAAAAACAAATGCAGGTTAAAAGAAATTTGAAATATAACCTTTTTCATTTTAATTTTCTTCACTAGAACTGGATATGCTTTTGATAATATTTTTGCATGTTAATAAAAACTGATGAATTGAACTTTTTAGATCATTCATCATCATTATAATAATAATTATTAATTAAATAAATAAAGTATAATCAACAAATAAGGAATCTTTTTTTTTTCATGTAGATTTGTTAGAGCATCAGTTATCAATGATTGATTTAACTTAAAAATCATTCATTTTTAAAATTATAACCTCCATAGCATCAAACTAGAAACGTATTTTTTAATCTTCTTAGTTTGTTTTGATGTTCAAATAAATTACCGAATTTTGTAGTCAACTTCCTTTTTTTTGAAATTATTTTAATAAGTATGTCATTGTTTTTCAATTCTTAAATTTTGAGTTCTGAAAACATAATAAACCTACAAATCGATTTTTTAAAAGAAAAACATAGTTTCTACCTTTTGTCCTTTCTAGAACCCAGTATTTCAATTGACGGCAGCAAAATATTCAGAGCTTAAAATTTTAAACTAAAAAATTTGCGCCATTTGCAAACACCATTTGCATTGTACTGTTTATCCCATGTGTGTAAGAGAGGTGGAGATGAAATTTTCCTGTATATGTTTTCACACGTCTCTATGAGTCTCTCTTCAGGAGCGAGAAAGTTTTGCATCTAGACTAGGGTTACCAGATCCCACAACACAAAAAAGAGTATGGGAGAGTGGGGAATCATGGGCCACTTTTTTTCGTTGTTCCATAACTTCTTTTTTATAAAAGATAAAATGAAAATAAAAAATGGTTTGCTTTTCTACATTTTCAAGGTATCATAAGGAATTTTTTTTTTACTTTCAATAAGTCATTTTCCCCAAATTCTGACTGTTTGAAAAAAAGCAATATTTTTTGGATTTTGAAAAATGGTGGGGAATCGTGGGCCACCAAATCCAAATTGACCAAATGACATGCAAATTTTATGAGTTGACCCAAAACTGTGATTTCTTAATTCATTTCGTTATTTTTAAGCAATTTCAGATGATGAAATAAAAAAGAGAGCTGTGTATGAAGGCATAGATTCCAAAACCTGGCTCGCGAACGTTTTGGCAAAATTTCTTATATAGGATGGACAAAATATTCTTCAAAACTCTTCATTTGGCATAAGAAAATTTTACAGATAGGTAAAACGTATTTTAAGTTCTGAATGTGTATAAAAACATAAAAATATAGGTGATTCAAGATGTGTGGCCCACGATTCCCCACAAGCTATGATTTGCAAATTGGTTGCGTTTGTGTGACTTATTGATGTTTCATCAAAAATTCCTTTTCCATGTGAAAGATCATGACAAAACTAAGATCATCAGCGTATGAGCATATTTTTCTTATGCACTTTAGGTTCCCCATCGATGCATTTAGCGGGTGTTTTTTTAATTATGTAAGTAAATTTTTCTAACTTTTTTTAGCTTGATAAATAAAAGAAGCATATGATGACTATTTCAGTCAACAACATATAGGAATATATGCTCACGCAATGCGACGGCGATGACAGTTGGTTTGAGATTTTTATCTAAACACACATCTGAGATATTAAAAGTTGCCTACGTTTCCCCATGGCCCACGATACCCCACTCTCCCCTACATTTAGATCATTTACCCAAAAATTCTGGAGAAACGAAATACAATAGAGTCCCGCTTATCTGAACTTCGATTTTCTGAGCTCCCGCGTTATCCCAGGCAGCCGTCAGCTTGATACAAGATCCATTTAATTATTGAGCTTTGCGCCCAGATGGTATGCAAAACAGAAGGGAAGGGTGTATATTAGACTGGCCCACAACAAAAAAATCCTTATATTCCACGCGGCACCCCCTAGATTGGTGCCTTTTGATGAAAAAATGAATTTCTTGAAATTTGTATGGAGATTTTTGGCAAAATGTATGAAAAATCGACATACTTTCACTCTTTTTGTTCTAGAATGTGTTTCCAGTATGCTAGAAAGCTCAGAATTTCAGAAATTGTAGATCAAACAATGACAAACAAGTTTGTAGAAGATTGTGACGCGATACGAGTTGACCGTTATGAATTATCCGCAATTGAATGTATGATTTTTTCGCATTTCTGTGTATGGGCTAATAATCGAACTAACAAGATCGCATCGTCACACAATGAGAATAACAAATATAAAGTTTGTGTCTTCGTCAAATATGAGTAAAAAGCTTTGACAAACATTATTGTGGGGCATTTAGACCTTCTTGCATTTACAAATTTTCTATCTGTTATTCTCATTGTGTGACAATGCGCTCAAGTTTGTACTAATAATCCACCTATACACCGTTAACGATATATCAAAGAAATGCGAAAAAATCATACATTCAATTGCGGATAGCTACAACTCCTGAAATTCTGAGGTTTCTAGCATACTGGAAACATATTTCAGAACAAGAGTGAAAGTATGTCGATTCTTCATACATTTTGCCGAAAATCGATGTCGATTCTTCATACATTTTGCCGAAAATCTCCATACAAATTTCAAGTCCTTTGCGCCAGCTCGTGCTTCTGCCAAATGACCTGAAACTTTCATAAAGTCATTTTTTCACCTAAAGGCACCAATCTAAGGGGTGCCGCGTTGAAAAATCATCCCATACAAATTTGGGCCAGTCTAGTGTATATAATCGGTATTATCAAATGAGGCCTCTACTACTTCGAATAAGCGGGGTTCTACTGTAATTGGAAACCAATATATTGCAATTCAATAAAATTCGGAGGTTATGCAAAAGTTGAATTATTCGAAGAGATAGCAGTATTTGGATGTTATGCTAACAAACCACAAAAAATATACCACAACAATCCATTTAAAAAAGAGGCGCTTATCGCGCTCACTTTATTAGGACTAAAAATGCATGTTAATGAAAACAAGGTGTTAATGTAGTTTGTTTTTTTTTGTTTCGATTATAGTCGTTTTACCATCTTTATGGCATTCGCGACTTTATCAACGTTACAGTTGGCGGATCGTTATTGAAAAACTCATCCGGTACAACTGTGTTCGATGTTTACTCTTGGGCTCGAACTCGCGGACATCGGCTCAGGAGACAACAGACTTGCCAACTGAGCTACAGTGAGCGAAATAAGAATAGCACTACTATGTGTTTTGCTTGTTAAAATATGAATGATTGAAAATCACCAAAATTTTCTTCTATAAATTGTTTTGAATTGTTTAACGGATAGATCAAGCATAAGTTTACTTTTTTTGGACGTTGCAATTGGCGTTGAGGACCAAAACTATGGAAAAAGTGAGCGAAATAAGAATAGCACCACTTGTGTTTATCAACAAAAACAAGATTATTTCTAAAAATTTACTGTGTAAAAGTGAATAATAATGCTTCTACGAATTATTTGAATAGTTTACTGCATTTTAAGAGTTTTCTAGAATTCCAAAGATTTTCAAAGGTTTTTAAATGATGTTTTAAGAGATGCTCTTCTAGAACTAAAGAATTTGATATTTGAGCTGTAATTCTTTACCAAACTACTTACTTTTTTAATTAACATGACGTGAAATGATGAATCGAACATTTTCGGTTCATTTTAAATCAGAAAAAAACAGGTTGGAATTCATAAACTTAGATTTTTTTTTTCAATAAACATCACTTTCTCCAGTTTCAAGTCATAGATGGCAGCACTATCTTGCCATTAAAACCAAATTCTGTCTCAATATTGATTTTTCAGGTTTATTAAGGCCCATATTCATAATTTCGAGGTAGTTTTCCAACACAGTTTTGTTGAGTTCACGCTGCAGAAATCTTTTCCGAATTTGCAAAAAAAAATCACCAGCACAAGAATATACCACCGCCGAAATTCCTGCTCGTCTCAACTTCTGATTCAATTTCAAATCATACCAATAATACTGCTTGTTATCTGGTTCAGCAAACTCCATCGGAAAGTACAAAATTATTCTGATTATCGGTCCATGAAATTCACTTTTATGGGTCCTTGATGAAATTCTTATTTTTTGATATTGTGATCTTAGAATTTCCAAGGCGGTCACACAGTACCAAGTACTTTTTTCTTGACCAGAATCATCCAGCACACCTGAATTAATCCCAGATATTCGAGAATGGGCATCGAAGCGGTTTAATTGCAAGATAGTGCTGCCATCTATGACTTGAAACTAGAGAAATAGCGTTTGACTATTTAAAAACATTAGTATTTTTGAATTTGAAGCCTGTTTTTTTATTCAAATTCAGCATCAAATCTATGTTTCGTCAATTTGCATCATACTCATGAATGATAATGAAGAAATAAAGCAGTTTGATAAAGTATTATAGCTCAAATATCAAATTCCTAAACGCTAGAGGAGCATCTCTTAAAACCCCCTTTTAAAACCTTTGAAAATTTTTGAAATTCTAGAAAACTCCTTAAAATACAGTTATCTATTCAGATAATTCGTAGAAGTATTATTATTCACTTTTACACAGTAAATTTTTAGAAATAAACTCGTTTTTGATGAAAAAACACAAGTGGTGCTATTCTTATTTCGCTCCCTTTTTCCATAGTTTTGGTCCTCAACGCCAATTGCAACGTCCAAAAAAAGTAAACTTATGCTTGATTTATTCGTTAAACAATTCAAAACAATTTATAGAACAAAGTTTTGGTGATTTTCAATCATTCATATTTTAACAAGCAAAATACATAGTGGTGCTATTCTTATTTCGCTCACTGTATATTACAAGCCACAAATGTAGTTTGTTGTAAGCTGATTCCTTTCGTAGTTTTTACATAAGATGTGAAAATATCTCATAAAATGGAAGAAATACTTTGATTTTTCAGATCAAATGTCTTTCAACAAAAAAAAAAAGTACATTTGGTAAAATTTCACAAAAAGAAGAGTAAGTCCATTTCTCCATCGAAAAAGAGTACATGTACTCTTAAAAGAGTTCGTATGGTATCCCTAATCTAGACCGATTTGTTTGTGCTGGAGTAATGGATGTATAAACCATTTTTGTGTGGATAATGTCATATTATAGCTATAGATCTAATCTTAAGAGAACTGAAAACGGTTTTTATGATCAGTTGAGCTTATATTGGGCTACTCGAATCCACTGAAACGGGTTTTGTTTTCTTTGGCTTTTAACCTCTTTTGAAATATTGGTGCTGATATCATCTTTGGTACAGTACACTTTCCAGCGCATATTTGGCATAGACTTAGCGCCGAGTGGCATTGAAATTTTGCAACCTCTTCTTTGGGTGTATGTATTCAATTATAGTTACCTTTTGCTAACAGTATATTGAAAAACTTTACTTTCAGTATTTTCAATTCAGAGGATAGAAATAAAGATTTTCAGCCACTTCTCGAGGAATTCAATAGTTATTTCTGATTGTTAACTACCGCTTACTTCCTGTATCGTGCTGAACCGCCACATATAAGAAGACGGAACAGTTTTCCAGGCAGAGAAATGTTAAGGTTATTGAGAGTGCGTTCTATATTTTATCTATGCAAAACTGACTTTACTATAACTACGCTTAAGTGTAAAGAGCGTATAATTTTTTTTTTGGACAAATTTTTTTCACCAGTCGTAAGTGAATTTAAACTCATCAGAATATTTTGAAGTGATGTTACTTATGCGAAAAACGATACAGTTATTTTGATATTTTTATAGCAAGTACGTACTTTATTTAGTCGCGTACTGTATACACTGATAAGCTGATGTAACTCTGGGCTCCCTATTCATCAACCATCATTTCAATAGTAAGTGATTATACCGTTGATAGTGATGGCGCTAGTAGAATAGGAAATGCTCACACAGGAGCCTATGGTTCGGAAATGATGAGCTAGATGTCGCCTAAAATTTCTGGGCGATAAAACATTCTTTCGTTTGCTTAGGGAATTACATCAGTTTATCAGTGCTGTATATGTACGAATCGTGCTGAATTTTTTTTGCAATTTGTTGTATAAATATCAGCTTTACAATTTTAGTTAATGTGTTAAAATGTGCTTTAAGCGGTTCAATGATGTTTTAGTAACTTGAAAATTTTATATCATCAATTCCTACTAGGCGCAAAGAAGTTTTCAAGCCATTTGAAATCTGCCCTTCAAAACGGTTTATGTAAAAGTCACAATTTAGACTGAACGGTCACCATTGAAACCGGTATCGATGCAACACCACCGAAAGTTAATAGTCTCCAATCAGTCCCAATGACACTTCATTAATGGTTTTTAACGCTCCCCATGATGTCACAACAGATTTCCCGCAGCGCCATCCAGCAGCGGTCTGTTTAGAATAGGTTCCAGAAAATAAAATCGAACCAGCTTTTCATCGACTTTCGATTAGGTACACCCAGGGAAGATTCGGAGGCGCCCTTTTTACATAATTTGGATCCGATAGCAATGCAAGACCGAGAGTTCTATCGAAATCGAGAGAAAGAAAAAAAGAACGGAATATTACAAGGCGCCGCCTTTCAAAAGGAATCATCTTTTCCCTTCTTTTTAAACGGTATGGGAACAAGAAAGTCGACCAGCGAATCAAACGGGAAATTTATGGCTATCAGGTATTTAGGGGGAGATTAAAACAAATATTTATTTATTGGGTTAAGTATGAATGCAGCAGCTTCGATGCTTTGATCGGCTGGAGCTGGGTTGAATTGAATGGAAGACAGGTAAAAGTACCAACCAGTAACAGTTGCAGGCAGCAGAAGACAGCTCAAACCAATCTCATCGAACCCCCTAAGTATCATACGGAAAGACTCTTTATGAAAGATATCGGTTAAGGTGCCGGTTTTATTTTTATGTTATCCGTTTTTTTTTTGTCCAGCTTTCCAGGCAAAAGGTGCGGTAGTAGCTTTGCATCAATGAACTTACGAACCGGAAAGTTATCGCATTTCAAAAGATTCTGTAATGCAGAGTAACGAAGTAAATTTATGAATCAAAATATGAAAGTTTTTTTTTGTTCCGGTTTACGTAGTTTAGGTTGGCAATTGATGCTTGATAATAATTTCATCATCGATTTTAGAAACCGTCCTTAAAAATTTTGTTGATTGGCCCTAACCTGTACCAACTTTTAGCTCAATCGAACTTTATTTGAGGAGACCTCAAGCGCTAAGCATTTCAATTTTTTTTACCCTCAATGAAGATCTAGTATCTACTTCAAGAGAAAAAAAAATCAAAGCGAGAATCGAGAGTTCGAAAAATAGGATTTATTTTAATAATGACCTTCCGCCAGGTGTCTTTAAATTTTCCCTAAAATTCGTGGTTTGATTTTGAAACTGTATACCAGTTATACCAGATTATCAATTTTTTGATTTCCCAAAATATTTAAGGATAGATTTTTTCGTGAAACAGTAAAATTTTACATGGAAAATCGTAAATCAGCTTCAAAGGTGTTTAAAAATTCCTCCTGTATCAGTTAAAATTCTGCGAAAATATCTTTAATTACAGACGATACCTTTAAAGAATCATCTTGAAAGATAACTTTTTTTTTTACTAGACAATATTCGATTCGAAACCCCGATTTACTACAAATACGTTTTAATGAACTTTTTTATGTATTTCGGTTTCAGAAATGCTAAAGAAATCTGCATCTGAAATAAGGTTTAAATATTTCACAAAAAATCTTGCCTGAAATACCTCGGTGAATTGATTTTTTCACATCTACAAAAAATCTTCTTAGTTGAAGTCGCAAAAATCAATCAAATTTTAATTTGGCGAAAATCGGAAAGTATTAAAACAATATTTTCTACTACTCTGCCGTGATACGACGAAGTGATGCATATGATTTTTTTTTAGATTTTGGATTTTACCCTGTTTTGTGCGTTTTCCAATGAGCTTTCAAATGCTTTCGAGAAATCTAGAAAATATCAAACAGTTTTTGAGAAAATCGAGAAAAACGAATCGCCAAAAGTGTGATTTATACGCCGAAGTGACGCTTATCCAAACGTTTTTTTGAAAGTGATACAGAACAATTTCAATAATCCGTATAATTTTCAAGCGACAGTCCTCAGATTTGGAATACAATCATTTTTTAACATGACAATCTGATTAAAATAAAATAGAGAACCCCCCCCCCCCCCCTCTTTCTCGAAAAGAAGGGGTCTCAAACAAAATATAGTTGAGACTGTTTGGTAAATAAAATTTGAATGCAAATGTCAACATCTATATTAATTTGAAAACTTGAGAAATTAGGGTAACGGACTTATTTTGAACCGGAGGACCAATTTTGGACCACCTTTTCTAGCTCTCTTATAAAGCAAATAATCATGAATTTTTTTAGCAATTATTGTTGAAGCTGGGGCACTTAATGTAATGCACTAATTTTTTTCATTATTAGTTGCTTTATAAGAGACCTAGAAAAGGTGGTCCAAAATTGGTCCACTGGTCCAAAATAAGTCCGTTACCCTATTTAACATGTGATGCATTAAAATTATTTTTCATAAATTTTAAGTTTCTTTTTTATTACAAATAAATTTATTTGTATGGTAAAATCAACAGTATTATTTATTTTTAAAGCTGTACACTCGAATTTTACTAACGATCGGAAATTGTTTTTAATGTACAAAGAAATACATACCGTGAGAAATTTCTCCGATGGCATCACTCAAATTTTCTTCCTCACTCAAATCAATTTAAGAAGATCCAACGCACTGGCCTTTTTAACTGAAGAATGAAATTTGTTCCAATTGCACGACAAGACTAAGGATAAACATCATTCCGACGGAGAATCGTCAAATCAAAACAAACGTTTATACGCCGAACTGACGCATATCCATTTGAAGCAATTGTACGAGTTTTACGCAAAACGAAGAGTTGTGATTCAAAAGGCTGCATTTGTCATCTATCTTTGCATAAATTCTACAGATAACATTTTATGAAAGGTCCCAGATAAACGAATAAAGAGGAAAAAGAGAAAATTGCTTTTATTAGCTAAAAGCAAAAATGGTTTATGCGTCACTTCACACTAGAACAGGGGTGGCCAACATTTTCAACAGGTGGGCCATAATTCAGAAATGAGATTGTCTGGCGGGCCAAAAAACAATTTTTTTAAGTATTCAAAGGAAACAAATAATAACAGATTTTTGAAAACGCTTTAAGAAAACCATTCGTCTAGGTCACATTGAGATTCGTCTAGACTCATCTTAATAAATCATTTTTGTTACTAGCATATTTTAACATATTTTGTCCCATTTTATTTTTCATAAAAACCGCCTATTTTCCAAAGTTTTCAAGTTCGCCGTTTTTATTAGAAAAATTTGATAGACAAAAAACCGCAGAATGGAATTTTTTAAAAATTATCGTTCACAAGCTTTTGACATTTAGAAGAATATTTTTTAAACGAACTTTAGTTATGTCATAAATAATACGGGCCTCAACCTCAACTCAATACAATTCTTTTCAAATTTACCAGTATCTCGATTAGACAAGTATTGAGATTTGAGAAAACTTTCTATAAACAGGAGGAAGATGAATTTGATTGTTTTCTAAATAATCATTACACAATTTTCAAGTGAATATTTTGCTATAAAATATTAAATCTTCTGAGAGATTTATCATTACCAAACCGGTTCTCGTTGAATTCAACTTCCCAAATGTAAATTCTGTCTAGTTTTTCATTAGTGTTGTTTGTAAATACGAAGCACATTGCCAGTTAAAATTTATTTAGATATGGTTTAATTTTCTAAAATATATAATTTTCTGTTAAAGCTTCGCAAAAAAGTAACAAATCAAAAAAAATTAAAGAACAAGCTTTCAATATTTTACATAATTTACAGAAGTTATTGAATTTTTATGGATGAACGAAGTTTTTGAATTGGGACACAACTTAAACATTGTTGAAGTTGTTGTGAAAGAATAATTTTTATTGTGATGTTTATATGATTTGGTGATTTTATTACGATTTTTAAAGGATTTTGACAATATCTTACTAACTATCTGTGGCTTTCCAAACTCCTGAATAATAAAACTAGAGTTCGCTGAATGCTATTCAATTCAATGATATGTAGTCATCAAAACTTAATAGAAAAAACATATAATGTTGATGGAATTATCAGACAATTTTTATTATTTTAATAATTTTCAAATTGTAATTGTAATTGTCTTTTTTTATTCAGTGACGGTTAATTTTTTTGTAAAATTGTATGAGGCCCTCAGAGTGAAAGGGGTACAAGTGCAAAAATGATCGATTTTAAGTAAATAATGCCAAGCGATTCGCCATGTTCCCAATTATATTTGTTGATTTTTTCAGATTTTTTTTATTATATTCACATACATTTACGTTCAATAGAATATTGCAAATGATCGAAAAATATTTATATGGAAAATGGCTATTCTTGTTTTCGTTCGAATCCGATACGTTCGAGATTGGTGTTACCAGATGAAATTCGAAATTTATAGGCAGCCCTGCGTATCAAAATGACATTTCTGGCAAGCCAATTAAATGTAAACAACCGTTCTTGTTTTGTGGTGTTGTGAAATTTTGTTCGGCGGATTGGAGTACGGAAGCCAGAAACCGGGGAAAACTTTGAACGAATGGATCTTGCCTGCCGTCAACATCACCAGCAGCAGCTAAAACGGGTGTTAAAAAGTTGGCAATCGAGCCGGAGCCATTAACCGCCGGTGTGAATGATGCTTCTTTGTTTCTGCTGTTCCTACCAAGATGTACGGCCTTATTCTCGTTTGCATATGTTCAACTCGGTTCAAAATCCGCTATCAAATGGATAATTCTTCTATAATAAAATGATTAACATATTCCAATTTGCAAATCATTGATTTTTAATTTTAAAGTAAACGATTTTTATCACTTTATTTCACCCCGCAAAAGTTAAATAATTTAAATATCCTTGGCAATCCACAACCGGTCTTATTTAATGGCAAAAATCTCTGTCAACTATTGGCTGAATTAATTTTTTAAATCTAAATTTCCCTATGATCATTTTATTCTCCTATTTTCTTTTAATTTTTCACAAAATATGTTGGCATCGTGTGAGAATTTTTCAATCAAACGCACTCGGTTCGCAGCATTAGACTTGCGTTTGTCAGGCGGTAGCAAAAATCGACCTGTTCTTATTCGTTCGAACGAAAACGAGAATACTTTTTGGAGAAACTTTCGAACGAATGCCATTCGATCGAAAACCAGAATAAGGGTGTCTAGTACATTTTGGCTGAATTCATTCTTTTGCTTTTGTCCATCACTTTTAGTTTTAGTGGTATAATTCTAATTTTTAGTGGCATGCTCGGCAGAATGATTAGAGAGATTTCTTCTTTAGTGGTGGAAAGGTGGATAGAAAGGCATTAGCGCGCCAATACACAGTGTTTTAAATCTCGAAAAACGTGATCATGGGCTTTTTGAAGGCTTAAATGTCAAAATAGCGTTATGGTATCCCAACAAACACTTTTTGCTGAATAAACGCTGGAAAAATATTGTGGTTCAATTTTTAATCAGCAATCTGGCTGAAAGAAGGCCTCAAAAATTCACTAATTCACGTGTCTTCAGCCTTTAATCATCTTGATCTGAAGAAGTTATTCAGCAAACGTCATCAAACGTCAATTGACGGATCAACCAAAAAAAAAGAAAAAAAAAACCAGTGTCTATCCGATATTTGGCACCCACTTTTTCCCCTCTGTGTTGTTTTTTTTTTTCGTTTCTACTGCCCCGACTTTCAAACCTCCGGCTTGTTGGTCGCAAGCCGCAGTACGCAGAACCAATCATGCAGTCTGCGGCACGATGGAAATTTGTCGATCTTAAGCGACCAACATGCCTCTCAACTGAAGATATTTTTTTTAAATAAGTGTGAGAGAAATGATCTTTTTTTCAGTTTTGGGCACCAAAAGTAAAATTTGTGAGAAAATTTACTCTTTATTTCAAAATTGCTAAATGAGAAATAATAAAAAAAAAATTCATTGCATAAGGAGAACGACAATTCCCCTCTCATTCCAATCAAGCCGCCATCATGCAGGGCAATTTTACCACAGTTCACAGTCTGTCAAATTCCAATGGTAGCGAAAGGTTGAACAAAGGCTGAAAAAGTGTTATGGAAGCAACTCTACAACTCCTCCCGTTGGCTGCACTGAACCTTCTTTAAACGCTGAAACAAGGTTATAGTTTGTCTTTATTCAACCATTAAGCTGAAGCAGCAATTACGCTTTAGCTCAGCTTTTGTTCAGCGAATTGCCGTTCTTAAGCAGCCAAAATGTTTATTGGGATGTTCTACAATGTTTTGTTACTTTTGAATGCGCATATTTCATTGTAATTTTTTTGAAGATCAATTCACCTATTAGTGAGATTATTTTTCTATTTATTGTATTTATCATTTTATCACTATGACATCTTCAGAAAAGTTGTAGATCATCAGTTTTAAGAAACTTTGTTGAAGACGTCAAAGCTCTATCTTTCGAAACAACATGTTTAAAAGACATTTTTTCAAAAACTAACCTAAAAAAATATGTTTAACGCACAAATTAATTTCATAAAAACAAATTCACGGTGATTTCTCTTCTTAAATTAATTTCATAAAAATATGTTTAAATTTTTTCAAAGCGAGTTTTGAGATAAACTTTATATGAGAGAGTTGTGACAATTGTAAAACTACCCAACTTCATTGAAGGTGTCAAATCACCATTTTGTTATTTAATGGTACTTTACGGGTGATTTCGTTTAAAAGTTGCATGTTTTCGTTACTCAATATCTCCAAAAGTTGCAAACATACCAAAATAAAAATATATACATTAGAAAGGGCAATTTTTCAACACTAATGAACATTTAGTTTAATTTCTATGCATTAAGTTTGACTACTAAAATTACTTAAATGAAAGATGGTAGATTGGTTAATTTCAGTATGGCATAGTTGGCTGATCGAGGAAATGTTGAATTGGCTATACTAAAACTTTAAAACTGGTATCTTTCAGTTAAGTAATTTTAGTAGTAAAACCTCACGCATACAAATGAAACTATATGTCCATGAAAATTGAAAGATTGCCCTTTCTAATATATATATATTTATTTTGGTATGTTTGCAACTTTTGGAGATAATGAGCAATGAAAAAAATGCAATTTTTAAAAGAAATTTCCCTAAAAGTACCATTAAATTACAAAATAGTGACTTGACACCATTTGAGTCCCGTTTTGAGTCCTTTTGTGTACTTTTTGTGACTTCAATCCCGTATAGACTGCTTTTGAAGCATTTCAGAAAACAAGTACGATAACTAATACTTTTTGGAAGTCACTTTCAACAAACGCAATAATCGCTTTTGTATTTTTTATATTCGTTTTTGAGTTTCAGTGATTCCCTCACGGGATATTTCTCGATGGGACAAAAATCCGGACAGTTCGGTGGATTGATAATTTTTTCAACAAAATCGATCGTGTTCTCCTTATACCACTTAACGACATCCCGGCCGTAGTGGCAGCTTGCCAGGTCCGGCCAGAACTTCACCGGACCTTAGTGGGACAGAATGAATGGCAAAACCCTCTTCTGGAGACATTCTTCTTTGTAATCATTTCCATTCATTGTGTCCCCAGTGATAAAAATCTTAGTCTTCTTCCCACAACTACAGATCCCTTGCCAAATCATCAACTTACGAGCAAATTTATCTGCGAAAACAAACTTGAATCTACCCGCAACATTCAGTTCGCTTCGCAAGGTAAAATTTGTAAATACCGGGTATTTGTCCAAAATCCATTTTGACGCAAGTTTCGTCGTCCATCAAAATGCATCCGTTGTACTTGGTCAACACTTTCTCGTACAACTTCCTTGCCCTGGTTTTGGCAACCAGGTTTTGTTTCAGCGTCCTGTTGGGGTGTTTGCTTGCATGATACGACCGCAAGCCTTCTCGCAAACAAATTCGTCGACCTGTAGATACTGTGGTTCGTCTTGAACTTTTTCGCCAAATCACGCAAGGAGATTCCAGGATTACTGTGAACTGATTGAATTACCTTTGCTCGCAGCTTCCGGTTATATGTTCCACTTTTACGTCTGCTTTGTTTTGCTCAATCCACCGTAAGGGTCTCCCGGTAACGTTGCAGTACCGAATTTACAGTCGATTTAGGATATTTCAGGAATTTCGCGATCTTTACCCCTGACCACGCCGGTTTCTCTACGTGAGTGTGCAGAATTTTCTCTCGCCTTTCGCGTTCCATCGTCGATAACTTTTGACTGACTGCTTCAATCTTGATGAAATTTTCACCACTAAGTGAACAAACCATCCGGATCAAAACACTGTCAATAGATTCGCGATGTGACAACTAGGGGCGCTGCAGTAAATGAAAAGATGCGACCAGATTATATGTGAAACAGATTTTATATGCAACTTTCTAAGCCTTTATTTAAGTAAATACCTACAGGGCTTTTATTCTTATATTCTTGGTTATCCACCATGGGTGCACGGATTCACCGCAGTTTCTGCCCAAGTAGATTATTAGGCTCGACAAATTTCCAATGCAAGTTCACTTACAGGTATTCCACACTCGTGTATATACCGGCCAGCTGGCAACTGATTGAACATTCTTATTATAAGAGGAAACACATCTTACCTGTCGGCAAATTATGGGGTTTGAACCTGGCATCAGAGATGTTAAAATCGCGAGTCTACATACTCGCACTTTGCCCTTCTTTGCAGAACGATTTTATTTCGTTAAACTCAATCTGCAATGATGCTATCTAAAGTTCAACTCGGAAAGCATCAGGAAGTAAGCTTCGGGTAAACTCGGCAGGAGTAAACAGCAATCGGGGGAAACATCAGCGAAGCAAACGAACAGTTCTGCGAATTAAAAAAAATCGTTTTCGTTCGGCAGCCGAACACATCAATCGGACAACGCATGGGGGCGTGGCTTAAATTGATAGATACAAGGGAACGGGAAACGAGCGAGAGAAGGGTGCGAGGAATGTTAACTCGGTCCGTCGGGCAACGATCGCTCGTGAGCATTCGTGTACGGTAAGCTTCGTTCTGTTGTTTCGTTGGTGTGATATTATTCCTGCGAGGCATGGAAAACATCAATTCGGATCTGTTCTCTTCGTTTTGTGTGCAATCGCGTCATGATTGGAACGAAGATAAAATCAATCTGCACACAACAAGTTAAACTCGGAAAAAATCAGCCGAATGAGTCTTTCCGAAGCGAGTCTACTCACCGCTGCCTGGCATACCTATACCAGACTCGCGCCAGCCTATCTGATAGACCACATATGATGCGGATATTTCAACATGGGTGCACGGAATGGCTGCAAATTCACCGTTGTAAATTATATAGAGTGAAATAGTTTTCAACTTGCTTCAGAACACATCATAATTTTGGGTTAGACATGATAGGTATTTGAAATGCAATATTTGTCAATTTAATAACTTTTAAGGAAAAACAAATCAACGTGTACATTTGACAATGTTGATTCATTATTTTTATTTTCACTGTTTTCCGTCGCACGACATAACTTGATGCATATAATTCCTAAAACTCACTCGGTCCATGGTAAGCGTTTTCCGATTTCTTGGATATTGATCAGATCTTATCAGATAAATGTACGATTGCAAAAACCTGTTTTGTGATAAAAAATGAATAAATTTATTATTTCAAGATAAAATTGAAATATTTCTTTTCCAGGAATGAAAAAACGGAACTTTAAATAAAAATCGTTATTTAAATCATTGTGTCTGAACATGAAAGACATGGTTTCGACTTTGGTTTAGTTAAGATTTATAAAAATGCTTTTTAAAATTTGCAAAAAGTCCAATATTTGATTAAAACGCGGTGAATCCGTGCACCCATAGTGAAAAACCATGTATATAACACATTTGAATCTATAAAAGTCTTTATTCTTTACCTTTAGCATGAAAAAAAAAAAGATTTTGGATGAATAGCAGTGAATCCGTGCACCCATGGTAAATTGCTCTATTTATAGAAAAAATATGCTTCAAAACCTACAATATCAGGTATAATTTATAGGCAATGTGTTGAAAATTTTCAGAGCGATGGATGCTAGAAAATATCTACTAAAACAAAATTGAAGTGAAACCGTGCACCCATGGTCAATATCCATAGCCGTCTAACATGATTTTATAATTAGATTGATAATGTGTTTTAATTTTTTGGTTATTATTTGAAATATTCATTTTATGACATACACGCATTCGTCAACTATGCCAAAATGAGGTGATTCCGTGCACCCATGGTGAAAAAATATTTCCATTTTATAACAAAAATGATATCGAATAAATAACAAAACAATTTCAAAAGAAAAAAGTTTAAAATATCATGATAGAAAAAATTTCTCCTTTATCAGTCATTTTGACTGGTCACGGTCCGAATAGGTACATTCAATTTGCCGGTCCTTCTAGTGTTAATAGCTTGAGAAAAAAATGACTTGAATTGCGAAAATGACGACGTAATATGTTGTACTATTTGGTAATTTTTTTAATTTATTGTCAATTAAGTAATATAGCATAGCATAGCATAGCATAGGGTGACTACACACATCTTGCATTGGCTGACACATAAAGTACAACTGTTAATTAGAGCCAACACGAGATGCCAAAATAAATATCTGGATTCAATACTTATTTCAAGTGCCGCTTTGATTTTCAGTGAGGTACTATAATGCACACCGCGGCAAGTCAATGTAATCATGATAGGAAAGTTCTGAAACAGCGAAATAAACTCTTTAGGTGCAGAGAACTCATACGACCCATAAAGCTGTTTCAGAAAGGAATGGGGAGGGTTTTAGATATGGGGGATCCTACATGGCAAGTAGGACTTGTCAATATAATAATAATGATATGTTCCGGAAATTCCTATAAATTAAACAATCTCACCGGATTCAGCGCACTCTTCCTTCATCTTCAAAGTATCATCTGAATGAATGCAATAAGATCTTCAACCAGTTGGTCAAAGATTCTGACTTCAGCTTCATAGAAGTTGTAATGTAATCAGGATCTTCTTCGAAAGTTTGATCTGAAGAATGATTCGCAGGAAGTATTTTGTGTTGAAGTACATTTCCTTTCAGCTTCGGCACCGGCTTCAGCTGTTACAGCGCCTACTAAACATCATCCACCAATTTTGGCAATAAGTTAGGCATGTAGAACGTCTACCAAACAGAATCTCTAGTATGCAAATTCAAAGCTTCCAACTTCTGAACAATGTTTAAGCACAAATAACAACTATTTAAGGAATATTTTTCCGGGATTAAAATTCGCAGCGAAATAAATCACAACCGTCGTCAACGGCCACAGCCTACTCTTCTCTCATTTATTGTCAACTAGCTGATCCCATACGAACTTCGTTTCGCTTTAAATCATTAGTACGTCAAAATGAGTTTAGAAAATGAATTCGAAACATTCTTTCGACAATTTTGGAGAAAAAATTCAACAGTGTTTAAAGTCGCTACTATTACTATTACTTGAAATTCAAATTAAACGGTTGATTGGCTTTTTATTAAAATTTATTTGAAAGTGTTCGAAGAGTGGCAGAAACATGTACTATTTGTTTGTGTGCACGACTCTTTTGCTTGACCTTCACACTTAAATTGGTATCAATTAACTGCCTGCAACAAAATTATTGCACGAAACACATAAACTTTCAATGAAACCCTCTTTTTCTGTCCCATGGCCCGAAATTCGATAATTGAAACCAATTTTACGTTCCTCAAAACTCCCTTGTGCCATTTTTTCTTTTGAAATTATATGTAAAATAACGTCAGGAACTTGAAAACAGTGATCAGTGAATATAGACGCCCCTTTCGCCGACCCTTGGCACGGAACATGCTACCTGGAGTCAATTGCTCATAGTTTATAACCCTCATCTGAACATTTTCATCTCAATCCGATGCATGATCACGACAATATCGCGAAAACAGTGAGCAACTAACATGGACGACCACGACCACGATTCAAAACTTGACACCTGAAATCAATTATCTTTTCTGTTAACCTCCCATGTGTCAATTTTCATTACAATTCTATGCTCAATCAAGAGAATATCGTAAAAACAGTGAACAGATAATAACCCCTTTTGCCGACCCCTGATTCAAGATTTGAAACCTGAAAGCAAAAGAGCGTCCCTCAAAACTCCTATGCGGAAATTTTCATCTCAATCCAATGTAGAATAACGTCAAAATCGCATGGGTATGGACGACTCCTTCAGCCGACTTCTGATCCGCAATTCGAAACTTGAAATCGATTGCTCGTCTTTCAAAACACTCATGTGCAAATTTTCATCACAATCCGGTGTATAATAACGCCAATATCGCAAAAACATTAATCAGTGAATATGGACGACCCCTTTTGCCGACCCCTATCCCTAAATTTGATAACTGTAATCGATTGCTCGTCTCTCAAAACACTCATGTGCAAATTTTCATCACAATCCGACGGAAAATAATGTCAATAACGTGAAAAAAATATTTGTCTTGTATGGACGACCCCCTTCAGAAGGGGTCGTCCAAAAATCTAAAAACATTTTTCATCATTCCTGGTCCTAATGAGCATCCATGAAAAATTTCAGACCTCTAGCTCTTAAGACGGCTGAGTCTATAGAGGACAAACAAACAAACAAACAAACAAACAAACATACAGAAATTGCTTTTTATATATATAGATTAAGTAATATTTACAAAAATTATCTATTACAAGATTCGGAACTCTAGCGAAAATCGACGGACAAAATCAAAAGCGCCACCATCAAATGCTGCGGCAGAAATGCAACTATTTAGTGAAACACGCTAAGGAAAAAAACCAATTTATATTACACGGTCTGAAATAACTAGCAGTTTGAGGGTTCATTTGCACGACAAACGCACTGAGGTCTTTCTCTACGTGGTCTTGGCTTTCCAGAATTAGCACGGTTTTTCGGTATTAGAGTCTTCAATCGCTATTCAAAGCTTTTTTTTTTCTTGGGGGCTGTTCAGATACCACTTGGACAGAAAAATGAGATCCCTCCTCCCCCTCCATGGACAAGGGTGGAAATTTGGCAAACCCCTACCCCCGTCACCGGATGTGCACGTGGACAGATTTGAAATAATTTTTTTTAAATCTAATTTGATAGCTAGAAAACACTACTTTTTGCTTTTTTGTTATTGAAATGGATGATTTAAAAAAAAAAAACGAATTAGCATTGATTGATATAAAATAATTTTGAAAGTTTTAAATTTCTAAATTATAAAATTTATCACATGCTTTCAAATGGCTACTAGGTGCTACTAGTTATTTAAACTTAAACTGGAAATCTTTGCAAATTTAAGATTTTGATTTAAACATCTTAATAAAACTAGATAAAATTTATCAGCATTTGAATGAATTAAACTAAAATTAATTAAAACCTTGGGAAAAAAATCTGTAATTTATCATAAATCAGGATCCCAATAAAAATAAATACTTGGCCACGTCATCAAAACCCTTAGTCGCAAGATCCTCAGCACTGTTCCGTGGAATTAGGAATCAATGATCAGGCTCAACGAGATATGCAATACAAATTAGTTATCAGTTTTAATTGAAGATTTTTTTTATTGAGGAATCTGAATGCGCAAAAACGAGTGAGGTTCTCAATTAAATTGAGTCAGTGGCATAAAGCTTTTCTTCAAAAATTGGTGAAAGTAGGTCAGAGTGCATTTTGCAAATGTATTCGAAAATTGAACAAAAGCATATTAGAGTGCATTTTAAACCCCCCGGAACGAAGGGTACAAGTGAAAAATTCAATTATCGAGAAATGTTGACCTTTTCTGTCAGTAGGTGGTGTTAAGGTTTGTTAAAAGATTGTCCGTTGGCATTTATATGCAAAATTTCAAGAGCTAGGTATCTTGGAATATATTATTTTTGATATTTATCATTTCGTATTCTTTGAATATTTCCAGTTTCAACTCTTCTGTTAAAAAAAATTGCAAAATAAATAGGTTCTTGCACTTCTTGCGGGCAAAAGTTGATTAAATGATGCAATTTTTAATCAATTTGAAACCCCCTTGAAACACGGAGCTATCATAAAAAAAAACCCATCAAACTTAATCTCGGAACAGTCTCAGAATAACACATGTCACCCAGTCTAAATTCAAAGGAAACAACGGCGATAAACCTCTTGACATCCATGTGGCCAATTGTCAAAATATCCTTAATTCGGGGACCAAACTTTTTATCGTTTGCCGCTTTAAATCGTCCGCGCGCCGGGCGTTTGAAAAATGAACCATAACAATTTATTTCACGGTCGTTTCATTAGTACATATAAGCCTGCCCGACTATTCTGGAAGAACGGAAATCGATTCGCGTGTGTCCAAATACTTAGGATCTCACGGCTGCATGCCGCGATCGAGATCATCGTCATCTGATGGGAACAAATGGCTATCTTTGGGCGGTGCATTTTCGGTGCAGTTTCATAACGATCAGGGACACCAAAGCCACAAATTTTCCAATGGGAAGTGTCCAGCGAATTGAGCGAAATGGTCGATAAAAATTTAAGCCGATTTAGAAGGAAGGGAAAGAAAGATACCTCGAGCAATGAACTGCATTGGGTGATTGAATGAAAAGTGAGTCAATTTATTTATTTTGAATTTGGAAAAATTGCTTAAATTGTTTCATTATGTAAACTAATAAAGTATTGGTTTGTTTTTTTTTTCTGTTTTCTATTCAACAGCAACTGAACAACTGACAATTTTCTCATTTGAATTTTTTACGTTTCCTTTATTGGGCAGCAAATACTATTTATTTGTAAATTTTGAAAACCGGATACCTCGTTCTAGACATAAACCCCAGATTTTTTCAATCTCTTGAATCTTTTTTTCCTGGATCGTTATGATGTTTTTTACAATTGTGTACAAAGCATTCTGATTCCATGTAAAAGTGTGTCACGTAAGGGGTGATACGGTCAAAATTTGGTCAATATCAACTTGACGTATTTCTTTCAATTTTGCATTTAAAAAAACCTGAACACCCCTCATTTTGAAGGTGTGTGTGTGTAAAATGTTGCTCCTATTTTGATTTTGGAATTTACTCTTCAGTTGTCAAAATGCCGTCCAAGGAAGAATTTTGCTCGCACATCGCGAAAAAACCGAGCTAGTCGCACGCAAAGCTGGCAAAATCGCTATAAGTTGCCAAATCAACCGTTACAAATGTAATTGAAGTGTTTGGGGAACGTTTGTCGACAGCCAGGAAGTCTGGAAATCGAAAACCGGAAGCCGCTGAGACGATAAAGAGAGTTGCCGGTAGTTTCAAGCGAGTAGTATCGTCTACAACCGTGCATCGAGTCCGAAAACGAGCCGGACTATCGACTTACAAGAAGATAATGACTCCAAATCGCGATGATAAACTAAATACAACGGCCAAAGCGCGATCCCGGAGGCTGTACACGACGATCCTGACGAAGTTTGACTGCGTGGTAATGGACGACGAAACCTACGGCAAAGCAGACTACAAGCAACTTCCGGGTCAGGAGTTTTATACGGCAAAAGGAAGGGGAAAGGTAGCAAATATTTTGAAGCACGTGAAACTGTCAAAGTTAGCGAAGTAATATCTGGTTTGGCAAGCCATCTGTACATGTGGCTTGAAAAGCAGCATTTTCATAGCTTCCGGGACTGTCAACCAAGAAATTTACGTGAAAGAGTGTTTGAATAAACGTCTGCTTCCTTTCCTGAAGAAACACGATTGTTCCGTACTGTTTTGGCCGGATTTGGCATCTTGCCATTACGGTAAAAAGGCCATGGAGTGGTACGCCGCCAACAACGTGCAGGTGGTTCCCAAGGACAAGAACCCCCAAGAAACGCTGGGCTATTGTCAAGCGGAATCTTAACAAGACCAAAAAAACTGCTAAGGACGAGCAGCAGTTCAAGGCAAACTGGCTTTCTGCGGCGAAGAAGGTGGACAAGGTGGCTGTACAAAATCTGATGGCAGGTGTTAAGCGTAAGGCCCGGAATTTCGGATTTGGAAAAGCGGAAGCCTAACTGAATATTTTTCCTGAATTTTATACTAATTAAACTTGAAAAAGAAATTTAATTTAATTTTTTAAATAAACGATTTCACCGATTTACACGCGTTTTCCATTGACCAAGTTTTTACCGTATCACCCTTTATCCTCTGCTGCTAAATTAAGCTGAATTTGTATTTTATAATTGACGCATTAATTTGGAGAATAAAAATCAGGATCGCCTGGTAGCCTGGTCACATAGATCCGTAGCATCAGACCTTTCTTTGATGAATGAAAAAACCTCACAGGCAATAATCATGAATTGGTTCAACTGGAGTAACATGTACCTAACACTTTTCAACTTCAATAGTTTCTAAAAAAATGGTAAATGTTCTACAGATAATCAAACGACTTTTGCATCAAAATTTTTAAGGTTGATAAGACGTATAATCAGCGTAGTCAGAGAAATTATTTGTTTCTTCAGAAATTTTTATTTTCTAGAAACAGGTAAATTTCACCCTACTCAGAAAAAATAATTACTTGCTAAAAACTTTGTTTTTGATAAAAAAAAATCAAAGAAAACGTATGAATATTTGCAGATTTTGAAAAATAAATTGATATGTAAAGGCCAGGCCCGTGCGAAGGACTCGTTCATTGTGGGAGGGAGGGTTGGGGGCTTCGATTCAAATTTAGCCGAAAATCATAAAGAAACAAGTAAATTGATTTCTAAACCATTTTCTCACTTATAATTATAACTTTCACACAAACTCAAAAAATTATAAATTTTACAATAAAATAAATCAACATTGTCAAAACGAATCAAAGTGAATGTTCCAAACCAATGCTATTTCCGGTAAGTCATTGATAAATCATTCAAAATGATGTTCCTTATTCTGAACTAAATATTTGCCTGAAAATAAATTCTGAGGAATCGAATTTTAAATCAATTTTTCTGAAACACCAGACAAATAATGCCAATTTCGAATAAAGCTTCGGACATAAGAATTATTGCACAGATAGAGACTACATAAAATATAACACCACATTTAATAAAAAAAAAAGAATTTTCAAATAAATTTCAGATCACGAAAAAAGTTAACGATGATAAAAAATTATTGGAAAAATTATAATCTTATGTATCTTATTATTACGCGACTGTCACGATCCCGACTGTTTTTTGGATGACATTCGCATCACTGGGCAGAAAATTATGTGTTCAGAACACAATATGAAGCTTATTACACAATTAACACACGACGTATTACAGGACACGACACTTAACGTTCTTACAAACGGAAAAAAGGATTCAAAATTACCTTTTTTGTCGACCGGTTTCGGGCTCGATGTTGCCCATCTACAGGACGATGTAATTTTGAATCCTTTTTTCCGTTTGTAAGAACGTTAAGTGTCGTGTCCTTTAATACGTCGTGTGTTAATTGTGTAGTTAAGTTCTTAAGTTGGCACAAATCCGCTTGAAAATGAATAAAGCTTATTAGCTTTAAAATGTATCAGTTTTAAGCCAAATAAATCATTGATAAATGAAGGAGTAACAAATCTACGGTAACAGAAAAAAAAAATCTTATGCTGAATTAGTTTATTATACCCATTTAATTCAAATAAGGAACAATATTCCAAAGAGGATAATGCACGATCTGAACAGTTAAATTCTACAGTTTATAAAAATTTTGAAAGATTCATTACAAGTATTTCTGACATTACGGAATAAAGTTTAAAAAAAAAATACATTTAACAAAATTTGTTCAAACCTGCAAAACAATAAGATTTTGGCTTTAAAAATATTTAAAATTCAATTTGGCTTAAAACTTAATTAAAAAATGGGGAAAAGTACACAAATTGAAAACCTCTATAACTTTTTCGCAGAATTCGAAATTACTTGAAGTCTTGAGGAAAGTAGAATATTGATTTAAACCTTTATTTTTAGATCTTGTGTTTTTGTTTTAAAGTTTTGTCAAGATAATGTTGAAATTTCAAAAATGATTTTAAAATATTTGCAAAAGTTATTCAAAAAAACAAAAGCTGGAACTGCATCTTTAGATCCAGAGCACCTAAATTAGTCAAAATAACTTTTAAATTCTTTGCACCTTTCGTGGCCTTGAGTTATTTATCAAAACGTTTTTTAAAGTGATGATTAGCACTTAGAAGAACAAAAAATACAAAATAAAATTGAGACTGAAATTGGTATCTTGTAGAATATTTCATATCAGCACTTTTTAGTAAAAAAAGATAGAGAATACTAGGTTTAAGATTTTAATTTGCAAATTCTGATGACCATCGTGAGTCATGATACATGGCTTCCAACTTGTTGATGCATAAAATAAGTATTCGATGAATTAATTTTGAAGTTAAAATGTTTCAAATTCTGAATTAATTTGGTTACACTTTTGTATAAAAACTCATTCTTAAGACGAGGTAGGGGTTTTTAATGCCAAATTTAGAATTTCAATGCTAAAGTTTGATTGAATTGCAAATCGAAATTAACAATTTAAAACTAGTTTCAATTCGTGAATAGCATATATGTATGTTATGTCGTAAAATAAAATGTCTCAAGCCTAGGGTGATTTAACCCTTTTATGCATAGTGTTGTTTTCCAAATCCAAATATCTTGGAAACGCTTGGATATTTTTGAGTGATGTATTCTCAAAAAATATTCTAGAGATCAAAAGGAATTATCCCATGGTATTTATTTACGACATTTGAATTTATTTGTGAGATATCGACTATCGTATGCAAAAAAGTTGCAATAATCAAATTTATTTATTTTTTCGAAAAAAGTAGTAAAGGAAAAGCGCTGTTATTTGTTCAAATTAGCAAATTCAAACAAATTTTTTAATCTCAATCAATCACAAACACCTTCTTGCACCCAATTAACAAGGTTTGGAAGAAATTTGCAAAATCGTATTGAAATGAATTAAAAATTTCAGAAAATATTTTCTATTTTTGATGGGCCATTACTTTTATAATACACAAATTAACGACTTCAAACCTGTTCAGTTGTGTAATTCGAATTAAAATGTTATTATTCCACTGAATCAATAATTGCTATTCTCATTTAAAAAAGTCATGCATTTAAAGGTTAAGAGAATTTCCGCGGGAGGCGAGAAAAAATTCTGACTTTCTTGTTAACACTTATTTAACACCTTTTAAGATCAAGTTAAGATTTAAGGCTTAAGATGTGAAAAACTGTGTCATTTTCATTTTGTTATCATAAAGCGATAACCCGGATACATTTTTTTGGAATAAAAATTTAATAAATGTGTGATATTCAAATTTTGCATCTAACCCCGCTGTTGCATGATGCCCCGTCTGACGGTTGTTAACACAAGTTTTAGTGTTTTCCGTCTTCGATTTTTTCGCGGTCCTTGTAATGTGTAATATCTTTAATTCTTTGAAGAATATTGGCGATTTGCCGCAAAAGTTTTTGTCATGCAGCGTCAACTGATTTTCACTTCTAGAACTAATTAAATGGTGATGATAGCTTTTTATACGGCTGGGAATACAAATTGTTTCTGGAATTGTGAATTTAGTGAAAACTGAAAATTTTGAGACTATAATAACTATCCCTGCCATCAATGTTCCGAAAATCAATCAAAATAAACACTCAGGATGCGTTTCCTGTTGGATACATTCTGATTGTATAATGGGATAGCGCCTCTCGCAACTGCTTCGCCCGACTGGTATGCAATCTCGATCAGCGCTCCACTCAGCAATGCAAACCGAGTCGCTTCATTCAGAATCATCGGTTTTGCAAACATCGCATATCGGAGATGAGTGAGATACCAACTGATCCATTCTGAATGTCACTCACTCAGTATCCGCCTGGCTGATTAGAAATTGAAAAGACGGCGGAAGTGACCATCTTTCCATCACAAACACAACTACAGTTTGATTTTATTCTTACTGTAGTAAAAAAAGCTGTAAAATCAAATAAATTTATTAATTGGCTATGTTTAAAATCAAACAACATTTGCTAATGATCGGTTACATGTATCACTCGCTCACTGCCTGAACCATTCACTCCTGATCCTAGCCCAACATGATACGCCGTATGCATCGCTCAATGGTGAGATTCCAATTTGATGATAGTGCTGCACTGTTTTGACAGCAAACATCGTGCGAGGTGATCTGTATTTTAGCGATGAATAGAACGATCGATGATCGGATAAGGCCTGTAGCAATCAATAACAAAACCCGATCGCTGTACGTTCAGTTGCGAAGTGCAATCAGGAACATTCATTGAAAATGAGTGATTTTCGGAACACTGCCTGCCATTCACTGACGTCACAAAAAAAATCCAATATTGTTCTCAGAACTACCTTATTTAAACATTCCTTGAACGATTACGTTTTTCGCATTTTTACCATAATATTTAAAAAAGTGTTATTGAATTCTTCATTTAATTCCGAAAATTTGAAATTTTTATATTATGTTTTGAGAAAAAACTACTCGTTTTGACACTTCGTTCCGTAAATATCATCATTGTGATCGCAGTGTCCTCTGAACGTCGTTTGGAGCAGCAAATCGCCAATTGAGCGACTGAAAACAACAGTAGTTGGCAGCACTTCGACAACAGGTCATTGAACTCAACCGCATTGCACAAATGTGGTGCGGATTCAAATTCCATTGCAATGTTTACATCGATTGACCTTGACCCGAATCTAGCCGGCGCAGCCAACGATTGAAGAGCGTCAATAAACAACGTAACGCTAACATTTGCGTTTCTTAGTGGAACCATTTCTCTTTGAAAGATGATTTTTGTTGAAGATTGGAGGATGAATTAGGCAAATGGGGAGTTTATCATAAATTTCATTGGTTAACTTCGTTTATGGACGATCTAGAAGACTACTTACTCTGCTGGAGTTATGACTTTTAGTACAACTCCTTGGGACGTGAAAAGTGTACTAAATATTTTGTTTTCGATCGATAGTCGATAAAAAGTCGGAAATTCCAATGAATCATAAAATTCTACTCATAAATTGAAAGTTAATCAACTTTCATTACGAAATATGAAAGTTGGTAATGTTGAATTATCAGTCCCAAAACAAAACAAAGATATACATATGTACGTATCAGTTCAAATGATGTCATTCTTCAACCATCCTCCATTTAAATGTTTCAATGATTATTGGTACTCGTTTGTTATTTAAAAAATTTTAGTCCTTATGTTTGTTTACGATCATTCCTAGTAGTTTGTGCCGGAATTTCCGAATGATGCTTCCAAATTTATATTTTTTACCATATAAGGACTAACTCTGCTTCTGGTTGGTTGACAAGCTATGATCAAACTTCACGACAGTAATCAATTGAATTCTCGGGCAGAAACCACCTAATATTAAAAAAATAACCACTCAGAACCATTTTCATCGTCTTTTCGCGTCGTAAAAGCAAGAATCCACCTAGATATCAGGAATTTCACTCACCTTTCGCAGCTGCAGGGCGTAAACGCGCGGCTGATGACGATAGCGGGCGTAGCCCAGGGCCACCAAACTTCCCCCCACCAACCACAAGTATCTGACCGAAGGGTGCTGGAACCACTTGCGCCCGGAATCGACCGAAAAGGAACGCACCACCTGCCCGAAATTCGACCCGGAACGGGAGCACCGCAGCAGACGATGGCCCGACATCGCCATTTTTGTTGATGTACTAAATGTTTTTCCTGGTCGTTTGTTTTGGTTTCCTGCTTCCGAAGACGAGAATCGGTTTTGACGTTTCTCTTTTGGTTCTTTGCATTCGAAAAGGGAGAGCTCTAAAAACTGGGAGAAGGCATTCAGCTTTGAATGAGAGAATTTTTTCTAGAGAGGATTTTCAGCATACGGAGATAAAAAATAAAACATCGCATGGAGAGCAATGATTTGAACGCACGTGGCCGGAAGAGTTGCCATCATCTTCCTTTGAAGAACCTCTTTGGTCGGAAGACATTGAAATAAGAATTTAAATTTAGATAAAAACAGATTTCAATTTTTTGGAAAAAAGGATTTCCTCTGAAAATTCTCAAGGTATTATAATCAGAATTCAGAAAAGAATTTTTTTTTGTTTTGATAGGAATTTAATCAGTAAAGGTCATTCTTCCTCAATAATAGCAACATAAGAAGAGCAGTTTGTTCGGGAAATGTTCGAGATAATCTGAAATATAAGGTTTCATGAAACTTGGTAGATGTTTTTAGCTTGAGGAATCTTGACTTCTAGCACTACTTAGCCAATTCTGGAAGTTGGGAATTAAGCCTGTTTAAAAACTAGACCTGAAAAGCGTGGCGAAACTTGCTCGGGAAAATGATTTAGTTGGCAGTTAAAATAAGATAAATTGTTGTAAAGCTTTACTTATTTGTGTGTAAACTATGTATTTGAACTGTGCATGATAATTTTTCCAAGTTATCCGAAATGCTCTTGAAATGACAAAATTTTCTAACAATAAAATGAGGATCTAAAATTTTACATAAAGTAGTTGTCATTCGAATTTTATAATAATCATATACATATCTTTGCAAAAAAAAAACGAATAGATATATGAAATAAAAAATTCTCTACATATTTAACATTGCAAGAAACAAATTTAATTGATCGAAGTTTAATTCTTAAAACTTAACAAAAAAACTGGACTTTATTGAGGGATGAATCAAAGCCGATGAACCAAATTCTACAAATTAGGTGTTTTGAGTAGCTTAAAAAATCGTGTTTGATTTTGAAGCTTTAAAGCTTCATGACGTTTTAAGTGTTTATTGAAGAAGCTCAAATGCTTTTAAACAAAGATAACATAATACTGAATCATTGAAAAGAAAAAAAAATTAAAAACACTTAGAAGCGATGAAATATTCTGAAAGGCGCAAGAATGAAAATCTTAGATTTAATTATTCTCTTGTGAATTTCAATTATTCTATGTATCATAATTGAATATAGCTCAACATGTGATTCGTTTATTTGTTAAAAAAATGAATTATCATGCCATTTCCATCACCGTAAGTATTTTTGGGTATTTTTTTTTCTAAATTTGTTGCATTTATTAGTTTTAAAGTTTTCTAATATTTTATTTTTATCATTTTTATCATTTTCTAATTATTTTTGGTCCTGTTATTTTTTTATTAGTTAATGTTATTTTTTTTTATCTAATCAATGTAATATATGTTTTTTTGCCATTTTTGCCATTTTTGTCATTTTTGTCATTTTTGTCATTTTTGTCATTTTTGTCATTTCTGTGATTTTTGTCATTTTTGTCATTTTTGTCATTTTGTCATTTTTGTCATTTTTGTCATTTTTGTCATTTTTGTCATTTTTGTCATTTTTGTCATTTTTGTCATTTTTGTCATTTTTGTTATTTTTGTCATTTTTGTCATTTTTGTCATTTTTGTCATTTTTGTCATTTTTGTCATTTTTGTCATTTTTGTCATTTTTGTCATTTTTGTCATTTTTGTCATTTTTGTCATTTTTGTCATTTTTGTCATTTTTGTCATTTTTGTCATTTTTGTCATTATTGTCATTCTTGTCATTTTTGTCATTTTTGTCATTTTTGTCATTTTTGTTATTTTTGTCATTTTTTCATTTTTGTCATTTTTGTCATTTTTGTTATTTTTGTTATTTTTATCATATTTGTCATTTTTGTCATTTTTATCATTTTTGTCATTTTTGTCATTTTTGTAATTTTTGTCATTTTTGTCATTTTTGTCATTTTTGTCATTTTTGTAATTTTTGTAATTTTTGTAATTTTTGTAATTTTTGTAATTTTTGTCATTTTTGTCATTTTTGTCATTTTTGTCATTTTTGTCATTTTTGTCATTTTTGTCATTTTTGTCATTTTTGTCATTTTTGTCATTTTTGTCATTTTTGTCATTTTTGTCATTTTTGTCATTTTTGTCATTTTTGTCATTTTTGTCATTTTTGTCATTTTTGTCATTTTTGTCATTTTTGTCATTTTTGTCATTTTTGTCATTTTTGTCATTTTTGTCATTTTTGTCATTTTTGTCATTTTTGTCATTTTTGTCATTTTTGTCATTTTTGTCATTTTTGTCATTTTTGTCATTTTTGTCATTTTTGTCATTTTTGTCATTTTTGTCAGTTTTGTCATTTTTGTCATTTTTGTCATTTTTGTCATTTTTGTCATTTTTGTCATTGTTGTCATTTCTGTCATTTTTGTCATTTTTTTAATTTTTGTCATTTTTGTCATTTTTGTCATTTTTGTCATTTTTGTCATTTTTGTCATTTTTGTCATTTTTGTCATTTTTGTCATTTTTGTCATTTTTGTCATTTTTGTCATTTTTGTCATTTTTGTCATTTTTGTCATTTTTGTCATTTTTGTCATTTTTGTCATTTTTGTCATTTTTGTCATTTTTGTCATTTTTGTCATTTTTGTCATTTATGTGATTTTTGTCATTTTTGTCATTTATGTGATTTTTGTCATTTTTGTCATTTTTGTCATTTTTGTCATTTCTGTCATTTCTGTCATTTTTGTCATTTCTGTCATTTTTGTCATATTTGTCATTTTTGTTATTTTTGCCATTTTTGTCATTTTTGTCATTTTTGTCACTTCACTACTTTTCTCATTTTTGTCATTTTTGAAATTTTTGTCCTTTTTGAATTTTTTGTTATTTTCATTTCGAAAAAATCCAAATGTAGATCCAGAACGTATTCTGATCGATAAAAATTAGGAATTCAGATTAATGGAGATTATATTAATTGAAAGTATACCTTCACACCGAGCTTAAACGTTTCTTATTCCACTGCAAAGTCTGACTCAAATACGCTACTAATTACAGTTTTCTCACGAAGCTGGTTGCCTTCTCGATATCGCGTGCAATAATCTGCATAAGTAAATAGCTATTACTTAGCTTATCATCATCACGATGGGTTGGAAAACCTGAGCTGGGCAGCTTACCGATATTTAACCATTGCTTACAAGTAGGTTTGGAGCCTGCTGAGAGTGCTCGAGAAAGGAGGAGACAGAGTTCTGATGTCTCCTGCTTGTTTACTTTCTTGTCGTCGTCGTCGTCGCATGCCATTGGGGATCAAATTTCTTTCAGACCCAGCGAGAAGTAAAGGTCTTTACTCTTCGATTCGGATTAAGAGAAATATAGCTGCACACATCTTTTACCAGTTTTATTAATGCTCATCACCGAAGTGCAAGGGCGTGATTTGTTTCTCTAGTTTGTCGCTCTAATCAGGTCATGTTTGACAATTATTCTCTAATTGAAGACATTAGTATTAGAAATTCAGCATTTAAAACACTCTTGAAGCACAGGGTGTCGTTGTTCTCCAATTAATATAAATAGAAAGTGAGAACGTTTGTTCCCTGGGCAGTTCCGTCTTGTAATCGGAATCTGTTACAGAGTTCAAATATTTTATAGCTGCACCCATAGCAGAGATTGCGAAAATCCTATGCATATTTAGCAAATCTCTGTATCGAAAATGCGCTCAAAAATGTACTGTACCAAAGATGATATGATTGAAAAAGACTCGAGCTCCCAAGCAATATGATACATGATCACTACACAGTAAACGAAAATTACCGAGTTCGGTAATTTTTTTTTACCGAAATCCTAATATGTGTAAATCGTTAAACTGTTCGGTAATTTTTTCGGTAAAAAATAAACGAACATCGGAAAATGAAGAATCGATTTAGCGATGTTCGTTTATTTTTTACCGAAAAAATTACCGAACAGTTTAACGATTTACACATGTTAGGATTTCTGTAAAAAAATTACCGAACTCGGTAATTTTCGTTTACTGTGTACATTCACGCGAAACAGTTATAACATTGTATGTAAATTTAATCCTATTGGATAATTCATCAATAAAAAAATATATATATAGTGATAATCGAACTCACTACAACATCTCATCTTGGCATGTCAGTCCAATATCTTACCCTGCACCATCTGAGACGGTTAGCAAACGAAAGTCGTTCTGCTACCGTAGGTTACCAAAATCACGCACTGCAATGCTATTCGATTTCTCTACACACTCATTTGGCGCAACCCCTAGTTTGTAGTTTTGACCCGATATCGGATAAGACTGGGTTAACTCCTTTTTGGTGTACAGGCCTTGTACCCTTTATAGGGTACATAGGCTGTACGTCATATCGTCGGGTCAAATTTACACATTATTTCGAACGCTTGCCCCCTCGGTGGAGATGTGAGCAGTTACTTGTGGTAAGGAATATTGCATGCAAGTGGAAAAAAATTGATGAAAGACAAATTTTCACTAATTTTTCAAACGCAATTTACTTTCTTTATTTTCGATTCATAATTATTCTTAGCTTTTACTTTGAATTAACATTATTATGTCACTAATTATCTTTTCATTTCTCCCGGGCGTCCGTTTCAACACCGGCAATAGGACAAAGAAACCTGGAAAGAGTTCAAACTTTTGATTTTCTGATAATATTTTAATCATTTTAGATAAACTTACCGCCAAAGCCTTCGCTGTACATTCTCAAACCTCTTCGCCTCGCTTTTGCGGATCACCATCCTCAAATTACGATGAATGCGAATTCGACTTTCCATATAATTATGCCGATTCCAAGTTCCACAAAACTGTTGAAATTTTGATAAGCTCGAAAACTACCCGCCTTGGAGAGTACCGGGGCTGTTCAAAATAATGTGTAATGTTGACCCCACAAAATGACCCATGTTTTGACAGATCCTGGAGGTTCGCAATACACGCTAACTTTTGGCTACCCCTTAACGAATACTTTTGACCCGTTATTCAATAAGACTGGGAGAACTCCTTTTTCAGGATAAAGTTCCTTTACCCTTTAAAGGGTACTCAGCATGATAACGCTTGTAGCGGGTCAAAACTACCCCTTATTTGGAAAGAGCTCGATTGAGGGATGTGAGCAGTTTCAAGTGATAGAGCCAATCATGTTTCATGCGAGAAAATCAAAACAAAATATACAATTAGATGATAAAATTATTTATTCTCCAATTAAGTATCACTACCAAAATTATTAAAAACCTTTGGCGTATTTTTCATTGTCCAAATTTTGGCTGCTTGTGAGGACACACAAAGTTGGACCTTCATCGTGACGACGGAATCGAATTCTGAAATTCATATAAATTTTATGTTATTTAGTTTTACTATTAATTTAATTGTTTTAAATGAACTCACCTTACAACCAGCCAAAGATTGGAAGAGACTTTTAATCTTCCACATGTCCACAGCTCCCACATAGTTTCCGAAGTTTTCCTTCAACTGGCTCCGGGACAATCTGTTGGAAAATATTTTTATATTTATTATTATTTAATGATTGAGAACAAATTCGTTGAAAAAAAAACTTACCGAATCCTCCTCATCCAGTTCAGTTTCCCTTGCAGAGGTAAATTTTCACAAGAGCAAATTAAATTCAAAAGCTTTAAAAGTTCCAAGACTACCCTTAATGGCTGGACTCAAGCTTTTCAAAATAAAGGGTAATTTTGATCCGATATATTGACCCGTTATTTGACAGATCACGAAGGTTCTCAATAACGGGTCAATTTTACGCCTTTAAGGGGTAGCCAAAAGTTAGCGTGTAACGGGTCATTTTTACAACTTTTAGGGGTTCCGCCAAATGAGTGTGTATGTATCTTGTATTTGGTAAGTGTTAGTGAATTTAGTTTTTAAGCTTTTTTCCTCAGATTAAAGCTTTGTTGCCTTTAGAGCATTGGAGATTAATGCTCAAATCTAAGAAAAATAGCTTAAATCTGAGAAAAAAGCTTAATTCTGAGAGATGTGCTCCACACGAGTTGAATAGAACTGCATCCCCCTGTTAAAAACATCCAAGATTTCTGCCAGCTTAAACAGTACTACGCCATCGTAAAGTACAATTCATGGAAGACAAAAAAGGAATCGAAAACGAGCAGCATGTAGCAGCTGAGAAAGTCGATAAAGATTTTACATAATCTGTCTGATGCAGAAAGACCCGATTATTCTAATTCACCACCCTCGACGAAATTCTTCCAGAGCTGGGGAAGGCAAAAGGTTTTTCGACAGGTGTCCCAAAAAAGGATTTTGGCATGGTTCTCTGGATCATGAAATCAGTCTTTTGTCTACATTCTGGACCCCTTTCGGTAGATACAGATGGTGGCGTGTTTCGTATGGGATCTCGTTAGCTCCTTAACTTTGCCAAATAAAGCTCCGGAAAGTTAACGATGGTCTAGAAGGTATTGAGTGTCTTGCAGACGTCATTCGTTAAAAGTGTTAAAAGACCACAACATTCGACTTCGACATCTCCTTTATCGGTTGCAGCAACACAACGTCAAATTCTACCGTAGTAACCTCAAACCACTGACCATACTGACTGGACGCTCGATTTCGATTTCTGGATAATTTTTTAAACAGTACGCAATGTCGATTCCAGAGTGCGCATCGATCGAATTGAAGAAATGCTATCCCAGTTAGGAAATCCAACCCAACTTTAAAAATAAAACACGCAATTTCTACGATCAAATCGGGCTAATCAGGACCATTTTTCCTACGGGCCATTTTTGTCAAATTTTTCAGGTTCGCCACCTGCCGTCGGTATTGCGAACCTCCAAAATCTGACAACAAAAAATTAGGCAAAAAATGGTTGAATTTTTATTTAAGTGATGTCAGTGTGGTCAGTGCTCAAACTGTGTCAGCCAAAAGTGAATTTTTTGACATCTTCTAACCAACCAAGGACTACGGCTAAGAATGAATCAAAAATTGAGACCATCAACAACTTTCCTATACCTAATGATCGAAAAGTTCTTCAAAAGTTTATCGGCATGGTAAACTACCTTAGTCGATTTTTATGTAACCTCAGTACTTGTCTGCATTCTCTGCATTATATTCATAATTGAAGGCGGACAACATCAAAAAAAAAAAATCCTGATAAATAGTAGAAACCCATTCTAACAATACCGTAATGAGGTTGCCACTCAAGATGGATTGGTGGTCTGTCAGGACCGTATCATGATTCCTGTGCAAACTTTGCTTAATATTCAGCCGCTGAACGGATGACTCGTGTCCTGTCCCAATGAATGTCGTCGGCTGACTGAGGACCCCACACGGCACGACAGCTCCGCCGTTTCGAGTGCGTGTAGTGAAGACGATTGAGGGAGATGCCGACTCGGAAAGGCCTATTGGCTGAGAGAGTGTTGGGCTGACAATTTTAGACTACACAACTCCTACATTTCTCCGTCACATTCTCATTGAAAGGCTTCATGCTAGTTATTTCGGAATACAGTCGATCTAGATCTGCCAGTAATTAATTCGTCTGATCAGTCGGACATCGTCCTGTTGATGGGCAACATCGAGCCTGAAACCGGTCGACGAAAAAGGTAATTTTGAATCCTTTTATCCATTTGTTAGTACGTTAAGTGTCGTATCCTGTAATACGTCGTGTGGTAATTGTGTAGTGAAGTTCTTACGTTGGCGCAAATCCGGTTAAAAATGAGCAAAACAATTGCTGAAGAAGTCAACAGAATAAGGACGGGTCTTGAATTACGTTCTGCAGATCTGGCGGAATATCCCCAACAAACGAGGGAGCAATCCTGCATCCAGAATGTTGGCACGAAATAAAAGATGTGGAGTTCTTATGCCAGTATCAAGTTTTCTTTCCAACCCTGTCGAAAATGTCTCTGAGTTTATCTAGAGAAACAGGAAAAAAAGGAAATACAATTATGACAAGAAAGCTCGCAACCTAGCTCAGCTCGAGGTGTGCTCACTAGTGTTTAAGTACAACTTCGCCCAGAATCTTCGAAAATTTGGACCTAGGAATCGTGGCCAGCAAACTGAAGGATCGGTCGTATTTATGTGGTATGTTAATCTCAGACGCTCAATACAGACGAGACACACTACACGTCAAATCCCAAAAGGAACCCACCGTGTCTGCATTTATTCTTCCTATTCCGTAATTATCGTCGACTTCATCGTCCTCGACTTTTCCAGTTGTAGAAAGAGGGATAGATCCCGTATTGGCTGAGCCATCTGTCGTTAAACATCCAGTCCAACTTCCTGTTGATTTTCCGACAACAAGTTCTACAAAGGATTAAAAAACCAACAGTAGCAGACCAAGAAGTAGGACTAGACTGCGATCCAGATTCCAAGATTTTATTCTTCCAAAATATCATTTTTGGGAAAAAGGGAAGATGTTTTACACCCTTAACGCAAGACTGAGTGATCCAAGTTGAGGGTGTTTTTTTTTTGTTGGTAGCCCGGTTTACGGATTGTATTCCAAGCACGGCGAGCCAACGCATTCTGGGTCTATGGGTATAATGGAAAGACTCGTGATATACTCCGCGTGTACCTCAAACTCCCTTATCTTCACCTAGGGCCGCAGCTAGTTCCCACCTCGAATTCTTTAACACACTATCATTCAGTGCGCTCCTAGGCAATACTCATTAACGAGACCACTTTAACCAAAACCTCTCATCCTTACGACTCGACGCCTGAACTCTCCTCTAACGACTTGAGAACCGGCATCTCCTGGCAATGACCCGATATTCCCACACAAACCACTCCTCTTCGCGACTTGAGGCCTGATCTCTCCTCCAACGACTCGAAGCCCGATCTCTTATCTCCAGGATTCGAGCTTTGCCACCTTTGTGCCCGTCGTCTGCCGATTGCGAGCTGCTTATCCTAGACTCGCGCCTGTCACAGCAAACGCGCGGGATTTAACGCAACTACTAGAATGATTTCCGACGAAGACGTCATCCAATTTTATACATAGTATTCTGTCTCACGACATAACTTGACGAACGTTATTCCTAAAACTCACTTGGTCCATGGCAACCGTCTCCAATTTCTCGGACACCCCACGTTCGCCAGATCACGCTCCACTTGGTCGAACCACCTCGCTCGTTGCGCCCCCGCTCGTTTTGTTCCTACCGGATTCGTAGCGAACACCTGTTTTGCAGGACAGTCATCCGGCATTCTCGCAATATGTCCCGCCCAGCGTATCCGGCCAGCCTTCACAACACCAACTGGATACTGGGTCATTATCTGCGGTCACCAGTGAGCCGAGATAGACAAAGTCTTCGACTATCTCCAGCTCGTCGCCGCCGACTGTGACCTTGTTATTACTGGACAGGCGGGTTCGGTCGGTCTCGGATCCGCAGGGCAGCTTGTACTTCATCTTGGACGTATTAATCATCAACCCAATCCTTCCTGCTTCGCGTTTCAGTTTGCGGTAGATCTCCTCCACCGCCGCAGATGATCTGCCGACTATATCAATGTCATCGGCAAAGCAGATAAATTGACTGGATCTGTTGAAAATCGTGCCCGCATTTCGCCCACCGCTCGTCGAATAACAACTTCTAGCGCCACGTTGAACATCATGCAGGATAGACTTGTCGACCTTGTCGAAGCCCTCTGCGCGATTCGAATGAACTCGACAATTCACCCGAGATCCGCACACAGCACTGCGTTCCATTCATCGTCGCCTTGATCAGTCTGATCAGCTTCCCGGAAAAGCCGTCCATGATTTTCCATAGCTCGTTACGGTCGATCGTGTCGTATGCGGCTTTGAAGTCGATGAATAGATGGTGCGTAGGGACTTGGTGTTGCCGGCATTTTTGGAGGATTTGCCGTAATGTGAATATCTGGTCCGTCGTTGATCGTCCTTCCATGAAGCCGGCCTGATGATTTCCCACAAATCTGTTTGCTTGTGACGTTAGACGGCGGAGTAGGATTCGGGACAACACTTTGTAGGCGGCATTGAGGACAGCGATCGCTCGGTAGTTCTCACAGTCCAATTTGTCGCCCATATTGTAGATGGGGCATATTATCCCCTCCTTCCACTCCGGTAGCTGTTCTATGTCCCAGATCCGGACTATCAACCGGTGTAGGCAATCGGCCAACTTGTCCGGGCCCATTTTGATGAGTTCAGCTGCGAAGCCATCCTTCCCAGCCGACTTGTTTCTATTCAGCTGGCGAATGGCTTCCTTAACTTCACTCATCGTTGAGAGTGGCTCATCTACGTCGTTGGCTACGCCGGCGATGTACTTTCCCCCACCGTCTTGATCTCCTGCATGTGCGCCGTTCAGGTGTTCATCGAAGTGCTGCTTCCACCTTTTGATCACCTCACGATTGTCCGTCAGGATGCTCCCGTCCTTATACGGGCACATTTCGGCTTGCAGCTTCTCACGTCATCCTAACCCGACTCAAATGGCTCACCCGGCGTCGAGAGCTTATCTACCCGTGGATATTCCTCGATCTAACCCTTTCTTAACTATTGGTCGTTGAAAACCACACTACTAAGATACTCTCCAAAGACGGAGCATCCTACGCACGAAATATGTCTGCCCACAGCATTCGCTACGCAGAAGATGTTGCCTTAGCTTTGTAGCTTCAAACCGTGGGGTCGAACGCACTCTACTTGACTCGATGGGATTAGTCTACTTCGACAGTTGTCCGGTCTTCTTTAATCCCTTTGGCTGGCAACCCTAGGATTTTGACCTGCGGTTTTTCTGCCCGTTGTGTACCAAATCGAGAGCAGCTTGTCCTGGACTCGCGCTTCCCACGGCACACGTTCGGCACTTTAAACGCTACGACTCAGATGTTTTCCGACAGTGACGCCATCCTACACCGACTAGAGAGGCTCGCCCGGCATCGAGAGCCTCTCTAGCCGTGGGTATCCCCCGACAGTGGTCAACCCTCTTCCTGGGAAGTCCGGATAGGGTAGGGTAGTCATAATCCGGGTGAACTCATCGCTGACCGCATGCCGCAACATCTGGTGCGCTGTTTAGCAGGTTGAGTTGGATGATCTCTATAATCTTGGCGCCCGGGGTAGTACCGCTAGCGCCTTCTCATAGGCGTGTAGCATTTAGGGTTACCAACAGCATGGCCTAGGGTTTTCGCTGCAGCGCCAGCACATGCCGCTCCTGTATTGCCCAGTGCAGTCAAATGACTTGTGGCCGATCTCCGTGCACTTGAAGCATATGTCCGGTTTCTGGGGGATGGACTGACAGATAGACCATCCCAGTAGTCTCCCACACCTAAGTGCTGCGTTTGCTGATGCAATCGGAAGCTTCACAAAACCCACCTGCATTTTCGAACTGGGGGGGCTGTTCTTCAAGCGAACTGACATCTGATCTGAGCGGATTCACCCGCAGTTCCTCCTCTGTTGTGACCTCCTCCAGGTTTTTAATCCGGATGATCACCTCTTTACAGAGGACGCGTATCTTGCCGCCAAGGGCTTCGGCTGCCTTAACCGTGAAGGTTCCACTGAAGTTTCCCGCGCCACGCTTAAGTTCCTAGATTATCTCGCCAGTGCGGGTCCGGCTGATTCTCCGGACGTTGTTGCCGAGATCGACGAATGTCTTAAGTTTAAGACATCTTCGTACGTGCCTTGACGACATCTGCCATTTCCCCCTCCCTGACGCACGTTTGAGTCGTTGGGGTCGAGGTTTGGTCCCTGGGCCTCCCCGTTTAACGCGATACCGTCTGCCACCCGGTATTCGCGCTCGTAGGCTCGCCTGCATTCCCTGAAGAGCCTTTATCCTTATTTATCCTGGACTTTTTTCTTTGGGTACCCGGGTCTAAGTTCACCTGGGGACCTCTCTTGCATTCGCCGTTACCAGCAAACACAAGTCCGCCCTCGGTTTGGGCAAAAACATTGACCTTCTTCAGGCGGATGGTATCCGCCCTCAGAGGGTCGTGTGTGTCTAGAGTAGACGACAAGACAACACGTTTTTATCTCCGAATGCTCGAGAATAAAGTTCATTTTCTAAAGTAGTTCTGTTTAGTCTTTGTAATCCGATTTGTACCTTACGTTCCTCGAACCGAACCTAAAACCAATTTTTAAAATTTTCCTTTTCGAAATATTGATATAAATTTTCAAATGCCAGATATATACATAATTATTGTGCTGCTCATTTCTTTTTTTATTTATAGCTCACTTTCAGCATTGTTTTGGATTACTTATCGAACAAGTTTGTATCAATTATATAATCTTAATTTCGCCATCGTAAGAAAAATACCATACCACAACATCATCCCGTCGTGGGTGTGCTGTTTTGTTGTTGTCCCACAAAAATTAACAGGGAAATGTAGAAAATTTGCCATTACCATCAGCGGCAATAGATAAGCCGCCAGCCAACAACAAAAAAGCAGCATTCTCAGTTCACTTTCAGCAACACCATACTGTAGAAATGTATTTAATCACGTGCGCCTAGCGTACAATGACCGCACGACTAAAACAACTAAGCTGTAGCAACTCTAAGCGTGTTGACGCTGTTCTTCGCCAAAATTCTGTGTGACCTCCTTTTCGTCTTCACCAAACGCATTTCAGCCTCGGCTGTGAATGAAAAAGGTTTGGTCGGGGGGAGGAACAATTTGGAGGGGGTTGACGTCACTCAAACGCCAATCAACGACGACGTAACGCTCCAGTATCAGAGTGGTTGTATATGGAAATTCTGTGCACCACTTACTCTGAGTACGCCACAGAAGAATAGCTCCAGCTAAATAACTGAACAAAAATTGGACGAGATGTTTGGTGGATTGATTAAAATGGGTTTTTATTCATCACCCGAGCCGCGAATGACATTTTTCGTCACAGACTTTGATCCAGACTCTTGACAACCGAAGAGAATTCCCATTCAACAACCATAAATTAATTCATTCCCTTTATTAAGCTCGTGCAGTGTGGGTCTAATAAAAAATCGAACGTATGTCAATTCGATGAATGGAGACCAGTCTTGGGAACAAATATTTTTTTTTCGGGTTGACTCCCATCAGCGATTACGAATCTTGAACCTGCTGGGTCACATGTTAGAAAAAGGTTCCTCCCAAACAAACATTTCTTGAAGAATTTCAAGAATTCCTACTCGATCAATTAATCATCGCTACATTGAGGTGTATTGTAGTGACAACACAGGACCATAAACCCCAGGAAACCCAAAGGAAATCTATACTTACCTTATCGTCTAGTAACGGGGGCGCTACGTCTAATCCCCCTGGATTCGATCGGCTACCCAAGATCATCTCGGATGACTACTACTGGTTTACGATTGCAATTCATACCTACCTCTACTTTTTTCGTTGACTCCACACGCTTCTTCTTTCGTAGTTGGTACCTACTAACAGCTAGACCAGTTAGCAGCTGTTATTCCTCGCTGATTTGTTATTCCTACCTTCCTCCTTCCAACCTTAGCATTGTGGTTTTTGCATTCCGCGAGTAGCCATTGGACGGGTGAGATTTCGCACGTAGGCCTCCCGACTCAACTAGCTAGATGCTTAGCTGTTTTCATTCAACTTATTGTGTGTGGTTTTTTGCTATTCCATGCGTTTTTTGTTGCGATTCGCACTGTCCATGGAAACCATCGAATTTGCCGGCTAGTCTCGACCGGTGAGTGATAACAAATGTCGGTCAAATTTCATTTCTCTGTTTTTGTTGTTGTTTGTAGATTTAAATACAAGCGTCAGTGCAGTAATAGATGATATGATTATAGATCATTGTACAATTTTTTCAAATGAAGATTGTCTATTGAGAATACTACATGGTTTTTGCTATGCTTAAAAATTGATTAAACAAAGTATTGAGTTAAATCTAAGAGTAAGGCTAGGATAATTTAGAATTTGGGCAGTTACAAACGTGAGTATTTTAAAAACCATTTATTTGATCGGAACCATTTTTATGAAGGAATTGATGGTAAAAAGATGATAACATAATATTTTTTGAATAAATAAAATTAAAAAAAAATTATCGTTGAATTAAAAATTTGACAGGCGAATGGTGGATGCAACACGAAGCCTAGTAGGGTGATTTTCCAATCGTTGTCCCCTAACCCATTGTTTCACAACATGACTTAAATTGTCAATATTTCAGCTGTTTTTCAATTTTTCCTCAAAAATAATACTGAATCATGTAATTCGGAACGTTTTCTGATAACATGAGGCTTTTGAGATATTTTCTGCTGTTAAATGTGTATCTTATGACAGTTTACATTTTACTTGTTTTTTTCGCGCGGTTTTTGTGCTGATTCTTAACCAAAACCTTAACATTCCTTCTACGGCAAATAAGGTTTTACGTCAGAACATAACATTTTTCGTTTCAGTTTTGTACACGAAACGTTGTTGGACAATTTTAACACCATGATTTAAAAAAAAATTATGATCCATACTTAACCAGAAATGGCTGGTAAATAATGTGGATAATGTGCAACACGAGACCCCATAGTGGTCATATCACCTCTTATTCACAACTCCTATCTCTACCTCCCCGTGGTGCCGGCTGGGATGCGAGTAACCTAAGCGGAGATCGGGTACCCAACCCCGGAGGATGCTTTGGTCGCATGCAGACTGAGAAGGTGGCCGCACGCGTCTGTTCCCCAGGCCAGGGGTTGCGTGCAACAACAACCGAGCGTCTGTTCTCCAGATCAGGGGCGGCTCAAGCAGCGTCTGTCTCGCAGCGAGCGGCTGAATCTATAAAATGCGGATCCCGCCAGCTAAGTCCAAGATGGTAGCCCCATTGTGGGATAGGGACTTTAGACTAACAACCTACTGCTCCCGATTGAAAGAATTGTTACGGAATCCGAAAGAAATGACCAACCTGGAACTTTGGCGACGACTTTTAGCATGAAAACACGGACACGAATTGGAACGTTTTAACCCTTGCCCAACAAGGCAAACTGGCACAACTTGCTAGAGAGGCTAGCCGCCTCAAGCTTGAAATTCTGGGACTGAGCGAAGTCCGTTGGCCTAACACTGGAGAACACAAGACACAGTTCGGGCAAGTACTGCTTTACTCTGGCATACGAGGAGAACATGCTATCGCTACTCGGGAACGAGGAGTTGGTTTCTTGTTAAGCCCGCAGGCCTACGCGGCCCTCATTAGATGGGAACCGATAAACGAAAGAATAATCGTAGCCAGATTTAGAACACGGGTTAAAAAACTTACAATGGTCCAGTGTTATGCGCCAACTGACGTTGCCGACTTGCAGGAGAAAGAGCAGTTTTACAGTCAACTGAACAGCGTGGTAGAGAAAATTCTGAAGGGTGACATTCAAATCTATTTGGGCGACTTCAACGCAAAGATTGGCTCCGACAATCAGGACCTTGAGCACATCATGGGGCGCCATGGTCTAGGACAGATGAGCGAAAACGGAGAGCTGTTTGTAGAATTTTGTGGCAACAACAACATGGTGATCGGTGGATCGCTCTTCCCCCATCGACCAGCACATAAGGTCACTTGGGTATCCCGAAATGGCCGAACAGAAAATCAAATTGATCACATCTGCATCAGTCGAAAATGGAGAAGGAGCCTTCTTGATGTCCGCAACAAATGAAGCGCAGACATTCCATCACGTGTCCGACGACCGGCGCAAGGAGAAAGTCGGGTATCGATACGACGTCCGCCGGTTGGAGAATCCAGAGGTGAAAAGGGCATACGTTGAACAGCTAGAATCCCGAGCCTCGGAGCTGCCGACAGGCGGAACAATCGAAGGACAGTGGTGTGGAATGAAGAATGCCTTTACCACGACGAGCCATGGTACTCTCGGTAAACTTTGTGGAAGAAGAATTGAATGAAGACGGATGAAACCGGGAGGATGGTCGATGATCGGAGAAAGGCGAAAGCCGGAATTGAGCAGGTATGTACCGGGTCAGGTCAGCCAAAGCAGCCGCTCGCCTACGATATGTTACTTAGAAAAATTCACATCAAGCTAGCTCAGTAGCAAGAAACTCCTCCAGCTGGGACTCAGAGTCGGCTTATTACTGGGTAATCGGAAGACCTATGCGAACAAACTTTACACAAAATACAATAACAATTATTTCACAATAATTACAACAATCAATTTTAAAAAGGGCAAAATAATTTATTGAAGCTGAAACAAAACTTTGATTCACAAGATTTTTTTTTCTGGGATTTTCATCCTGTTGGATGATTCATCTCTAAACAAGAGTTTTCAACTTGTACTTAGCTTTTATTCTGGACTTTTATATGAGTGTTGTGTGGGTGTGGTATTATGTTGATGGGACGTACCGGTACGATATCTACTGCTGCTGAAGTCGCGTGGTTTCCCTTCTTCGCTCAATCCGGCTTGTTTTTTTGTCTTTATTATAGAGATTTTCAACTTTTGTAGGTTCGTTTCTTTGAAAAATGATGACAGTATTTTACAATTCGTTAAACAAATATCTCTCTTTCAGGAAACATAATATTTTTCTTCTTCGACAGAATCGTTCGATAGGGCATTTCTTAATGATGTATCAATTTGGTAGGTGTCTCTGGGTCCTTGAAACTCGGGATATTCGATAAATATATGTTCTACCGTGAGTATTACTTGGCATACATCGCATATCCTTGCTGATCCACCTGATATATAATGTCGATGAGTGCTTCTGGTGTGCCCGAAGCCTTGATAACAACACCTGTTCTTTTCTGTTCTCCCTGTCGTTCCATTTCCTGGGATCACCTCTAATTTTGGCCAGATTCAGGATCCTATTAGACTTCCATTCGGTCATCCATGAATCCCAAACTTTTGATTTCACCAGTGATACAGATCTTCCTTCGGTATTCCTACTTCGTATTGGACTTCGTTGCATCCAATGGCTGCTAATTTGTCTGCTTTGGAGTTGCCATGGATTTCAGAATGTCCGGGAATCCAACAAAACGTGAAGTTATTTGCACATGTTTTTTGAATATGTTGTATCCAGGGGTGCCGATTTCGTGGGTTTTCCATAGCAAGCAATACACTTGCCGTGTCAGAAAGCCGGCTTGTTGTTTTTGGCTGGATTGATGTTGCAGGTTCTTCCTTCGAGGTGGAAGGTAAGACACTTGGTCCACAGATTATGTTGGATTCTGGGACGCGTGGCAGGAGAGTTACAGGTGTCTCGTCTCGTTGATGCGGTTCGGTTCGGCTGAGGAACTGGCCAGATTGACCGAATCTAGAGAGACCTCCTTTGCGGTTAGGGCTTAGCCCGAGGTATGTTCTCCTTCACGATTATGGCCCTCGAGCCAGAGAAGTTCAAGGTGCTTCTACGGTTAGACGTAGCAGATCTTTAACCTACTAGACTGACGCATAGATTGGCCCATATGAAAAAAATACTTATATTCCACGCGACACCCCCTAGGTTGGTGCCATTAGGTGAAAAAATTACTTTCTGAAAGTTTAAGGCAATGCTCGGAAAATCGCTCAAGAAAAGCAATCAGGATTGGTTTCTAGCTAGCATACTGATATCTCCGAGTATTGTGATACGCACTTGGTAAAAGTACCCATTGAATATATTTCAAAAATCAACACTAACTTGATACAAGAAAATATACCACGGTCCATCGGAGGCTACCGTTTCTAATCGTCACGTGACTAATCGACGGTGAACGACATACTTGATGATACATTTTGAACATCGCTCCCTCAATCACTCCTGAACGTCTACCCTCGCTTCATTGTTGATAATGTTCGTTATTGATAGACGTTCATGAATGTTTCAGAAGGAAAAATCTGAAGAAATACCAGGACCACATGTTCAAAAAAGCCGTAGCACATGCTGGACAGTTCATTGCGGTTACCTAGTCATGGTTTTGTCCTTCTATGCAAAGCAAAGCAAAAAAAAACTGATAGCCTACATAGATCGCTCAAAACTGATACATATCAGTTGTGATCCTAAGAGCAAGTTTACTGGTGTTGGGAAAAAGTGGTAGAAATTTTGACATTTTGAAAATTTTACCATGCAAAAATGTTTTCAAGATCTTGGGGCGTTGTATTTTTTTACAACACTGTTTCTATTTCAGCCGTATTTGATAGAAATATTGCTATTTTTGCATCACAGCATGCGAATATACAACACGTGTTGTAAAAAAAAAATGAAGGCCGAACTGAATTGAGGATCTTGAAAATGTTTTTGCATGGTGATGTTTTCAAAATGTGCCACAAGTGTCAAAATTTCTATCACAACTTGCTCTAAGAGCAAGTTCACTGATGTTGGGAAAAGCCTGGCAATTGGATCTCAAACGTGGAATTTCATCGTCGGTGTCATGAAAAGGCGCTAGGAATCGAGATTCGGGAACGTAATTGGAGATGGGTTGGGCACACGCTGCGATGAGTTGACCCTTAGGTTAGGTAGGTAGGTTGAATTAAAAATACTCTTTACTAATTACTTTACTCTCTCATCTATTGGTGCACACTTTTTTCAGTCATTTCCTAGATATTGTTTTTATCACAGAAACAGAAGCCTTGCAAAATTATGATATTTTACGCAAACTGACCTTTGCGTTAAATTTTGCGACCAATTTTTTATCTTATACTTTTTAATTATTCGGGCCAAATCAACAGCTCATGAGTTTCAAGTTAATAATGATGAATTTTCGAGGTACCTAATTGTGCAATAAAGTTTTTAACATGTTCCCTTGAATTGTAAATTTCTCATATTCACGTGAACTAAAACATCTGAATAAACTAACATTGTAATGGTTGACGCTTTGGAGATCAGATATGATTGTATAACGCTTAGAAAAATTCATTCATTTGGACTGAAATATCAGATTTGTAGTTTGGTTCAGTGATTTTCGAGATATATGAATTGAATTCGTTCATTCAAGCCGTATAAAAAATGCAGTTCTGCACAGTTGTATGAAGTATTTGATATGTCAGCTATTCACGAATTTCACAGGTTCGTGCTTTAAGGTGTTAAAATTCCTTGAATTGATTTTTAGCTGGATCAAACTATTATATTTAAATTTTAACATGTTTGTTTTTATGATTTTCTTATCCAATAGAGTAGAGTGAGAAAAGCTAAACTTTGGTTTGATTCAAATTCTGTTTAAGTGTTTTCCGGATGGTTATATTGGGTTACAAATTGGTTCAAAAGATCAATCAAATAATATTTTCACAATTTAAAGATATCTCTGCAGTTCTGGCTTCAAACTTACAACACTAACTATACGTTTTATGCTGATTTGTTTACCTAAGTTACACATTGTTTACCAAGAATTTTATAAATCTTGTTACCTGTACTCTTTAGATGGCATCGCCAGGCCTATGGGCGATGGAATCAAAAAGTTCTTTTCTCTCTCCTTTAGAAAATCCCTTAAGGTCTGTCAAAAGTTGGGTGAACTTCTTCATTATTTTAAAGTTGCGTCATTTTTTGGTGATATGCACATTAGGGGGATTTTGCTCTTTTATACATACACTAGCTGACCCGGTATGTTTTCCTACCCCTTCCATGGATAAAATTGAGTTGGTTTAAAATTATTATAATTAAAATGAACTTCCTTTTAATTTAAATTTCAACATTATTCAATAGCGAACCATCCTTCACGGCATCTGAGTTTCTAGATTGTCTTGAGTCTCAACGTTACTTGAAGGTTTATAGGTTGAAGAAGTCAACCTTCAGAAAAAAGAAGAAGAAATAATAATAATAATAAAAATAATGAATAAACCCTTTAAATTAAAAAAAAAACCTCTTTTGGAAGTAATAAATTTGTACATAAATAATCAGAAAATGTGTCAAACTTTATGAAAATTCTAAGACATTGGTTTTGATGATGAAACATATGTATGTTATATTTATTTAATAGGGTGGGAAGCAAATTTTGTTAAAATTCATTTGTAAATTCAATGAATTATGTCATTTCGTCAAAACGCTTACGTTTATCAATTTTTTGACAAAAATCCTTCGAGAATTGTTTTAATTTTGTAATTTTTTGTTGATTTTGTATGTGAGCACCGTTTTTTTTTTAAATTTGGAAGGGTTTGAAAGTATTTGAGAAACCATTCCCTGTCTTGAAAACGTAGTCGTTTCCGAAAATTGTTTTAATTGTGTCATATTTTTTATAAATTTTGTAAGCCACCCTTCCCCCCTCTATCCTTTAAGTCAGAGTGGTTTGAAAGTATTTAAGAAATCATCTCCGACTCCAAAAACTCTTGTTTATCAAATTTTACATTAATCGGTTCAGTAAGTTTCGAGTCTATAGGGAATAGACAGACAGACATACATTAATTTTTATATATATAGTAGATATCTAGCAGTGCTCAAAGCTGTTCACATGCTTGGATGAAAGTGAAAGAATGTTCCATTCAATGTCTACATTTCACGTTTTCATCATTGCCTTCAATTCACAGTGGTTTAAAACTTCGAATAACTCGAAATGTCAAAATAGCTTTATTGTATGTTCTACAATGTTTCATAACTTTTTAATGCGCATATTATAATGTAAATTTTTTCCTGATCAATTCTCCTGTAAGTGAAATAATTTTTCCATTTTTTTTGTATTTATCGTGTTATCACTATGACGTCTTCAAAAGAGTTGTAGATCATCAAATTTTAAGAAACTTTGTGAAAACGTCAAAGCTCTTTTTTTCAGAACAACATGTTTAAAAGACTTTTTTTTTTTTCAAAATTAACCTCAAAAACAAAAAATTCGTATAACTTTTTTCGAAGCGAGTTTTGAGACAAGCTTTGTATTAAAGAGTTGTGGCAATTGTAAAACTACACAACTTGATTGAAGATGTCAAGTCACTATTTTGTAATTTAATTTTACTTTTTGGGTGTTTTCTTTTAAAAATTGCTTGTTATTATCGCTCAATATCTCCAAAAGTTGCAAACATATCAAAAGAAAAATATATATATTAGAAAGGACGATCTTTCAACTTTTATGAGCATATACATAGTTTCATATGTATGCATTATGTTTTACTTCTAAAATAACTTAACTAAAAGATACCAGTTTTAAAGTTTTAGTATAGCCAATTCAACAACTTCCTCGATCAGCCAACTATGCCACTCTCGTGTTGAAGCGGGAACTTATGAAAGTGTGTGAAAAAATATTGAAATTTCGAACCAGGGAGAAAGATAGCAGAATTCACTACGAATCACAGAGAGAAATCGTTTCGAGCTCACTGGATAATTTCAAAAATCCCTGCAAGTCACAAAGAGAACCCGTTTCGTGACCACAAGAATAAAGATTAAGTGTGAATGCAACCAAAAAGATCAACTCTAGAGTTAGTTTTGATTACGTCGTATGAGCCAATGTAAACAAAATTGAGTTATTGGCTGCCAACGATTGATAAACATGTAATCTATCTTTGAAAAAAACTTAGTTTCATTTGATCAATGAATAAATTCTACAAAATGGTTTGAATTTAGGACGTATGATGACTTTCTCATTTTGAAGTGCAATTTGGTTTTTGCGACGTTTTGCACTGCACTGGTTTGTCGTGCAAAACAAACGACGCAAAATATCAGTTCGGCGTGATGGTTTATGCGTCCTTGTGCATTCTTACCAAATTTTCCTTGGAAAGTGCTGAATTTTGATGTTAAAGTTTAGAACATCGAAAGAAAATCGTTTGCTGGATCGTTTGGAACTATTATGATCCATAGGTTGGTTTTGTCGCCGGGTAAGTACAATTATAGGTGTTATTTGTGGCTGTGTGAAAAATAACTTTTCTGTATTTTCATATAAAAAAGGTGCTTGCAATGGATACGTATTACGCACGCGATTATCAGTCTGCGGAATGACAAGCAGTGGCCAGCCATATCGAGTCAAATTCCTAGTATACAGTACCATCCAGCAACGATTTCGGATACCATTGAGCAATGTTACTTACAACCTGTATGAATTCCCACTACAATGAGTTACTTTCAGGTATGACTTCATCGTATACTATTAGTTTAAGCGTTCCTTAAGTTATTTCTAATGAAATAGCGTAGAGTTATATCGAATCAATCAATTTTAAAGAAAAAACTGATAAAATTACAAAAAGACGTTAACGCCACTTAAGTAATGCAAATGGTCGCAAGTACTTGTGCACTACCAAGGACTTTACTAATGCTTTTTTAATTAGTACAGCGCGTTCTTCTTCTATCTTTGAATTGAATACCGAAGGTCCAAGTATTTTCGAGCAATATCCTTAAATTGAAATTTTAAAACATGGTTCAAAACTTCGACCGCGATTTTCTCGAAACACATCAAGTGGCTCATACGACCTAATCAAAACAAACTCTAGAACTATTTGAGATCGTTTCACCGGTCGGAACGCAAAACCGCGACTGGAAATTTTTCACACTCTCATGAACCGCCTGTTTTCCCTCTCAAATGTATCGAGATTTGATCCATACCAATTGGTGGTTCGGTGCGTGTCAAAATTTTTTCGCTTCATGATTTGCTAAAACCATGGGCTATCGGTTTGACCCATTGATTATTTTCGCAACATGGTAGACGATATGTGACAACCAGCCATGTACCTACACCAAGAAAAATCAAGCTTTCTTAATATCTATGAAACGTTCTCAGATTTACTTACCCCTGTTTTATTCAAAATATTCTTAAATATATTTTGGATGATTCTAAAAACTCCAAACATGCAAGAATTTTTTTGACATTTTTTGCAGTGTACTGTACATACACTTCTCACCTTCACGACGAAAACGCACTGCGCTAGAATGAGTTATACCCAAAAAAAAT